>NC_056735.1:798489644-798503488 GCF_019279795.1 Protopterus annectens
CTGCTGAAGACAGAGCTGAAGTATTTGTATTACAGTCAGGTAAAAAGGGCATCTAGCTAGGGACTATAAACAAAATAAGAAAGCAATGACAGAAGATAAAGGAAATGTGGACTGACTATATGATAGTGATAATAACCAAAAATCATCAGGAAAGGTTAATAAACAAAAAGAAAATGTAAATGTAGTAGAGGAATAGAGGAAGTACAAACAGATGTAGAGGATAAAAATGAAAATAAAATTTTAGATTTAGCATTGTTGAGCCTGAAGCTCTACCTAGCAAATACAAAACCAGAAGTAACACTTCTGGTGGAGGGAAAAAAGGTCAAATTCCTGTGTGACTCAGGAGGCGTCACGGACTTTGATACACCCTCAAGTTACCAAAACATTCTAAATCACCTGATTATATATTAGTAAAAGCAGCAAATGGACAGCTATACAGGGAACCACTTTCCCATAATATAGCAATAACTGACCCTGTTTCAGGTATGACTCAAAAAAGTAAAATTGTAGTTTCTGCAAAAATATCCAGTAAACTTACTGGAAAGAGACCTTGTGCAGATATTTGGCATAGCAGTAGTTCCTACCATGCAGGGTATGGAAGCACAAAGACAAATGGATGCTTTTGTGGTGTGATCAGAGGGTAAAGCCTATTATTGATACAGCCAGGACCTAGTTATAATTGGTCCAGGGGCAGTAACCAAAAAACTGATAAACGTAGCCATCAGTAAGGTACCCTCCCTTGACACTGATCAGCAGCACTTGTTACATTGTACTCCATACTACTGTAGCACACCAGGACCTAATAAGGAATATAAGTAAAAATCCTGCTGACAGATTAATATTACAAACTTTATGCTGGGATACTGAGGGAAACAGTGTAGTAAACTGTTCATTACCTCAGGAGTTCATGAGATTGTATAAGTCCAATAGACTGCCACATGTCAGCTTGACAAAAAACAAAAGTGTTAAATGGGCAGACTTAGAAAAAAAGGTAACAAAATGGGAAAACAGACTGATTTAGAAATGTCAGGACAAGGGATATAAAAACAAAACTGAATTGGTTGACACAGACACATACAGCTGTACACTTGCAATCTAGTAAGGACAGCTGATTAGTATTTTATTAAAAGAAAAGAAGAGGCCTTGTGTAAAATTCCAACAACTCTGTGGTCAACAGGCAAGTTAAATGTAGGGCTTATTCAAGCAGCAGGACCAGTTACAATTACCCCAAAGTCAGCTTTTAGACCACAAAAAGACAATACATTTTGAAAAAGAATGCAAAAGTAAAAATTAAGCCTATAATAAGCAGCATTACTCAAAAAAGGAGTACTGGTAGAATCTCCTGATTCACCATGTGATACACCCCTATTTCCTGTTAAAAAAGCAAACGGGAAATGGCAGATGGTACAAGATTTATAAGCTGTAAATAATGCAGTAATACCTAGAGCACCCACGGTGCCAGACCCACATACCTTGTTAAATGATTTAAAGCCACAACAAAAGTATTTTACTGTGGTAAATATAAGCAATGCTTTCTTTTCAATACCTATACATCCTGATAGTCAATATTGGTTTGCATTTACATTTCAGGGTAAAAGGTATACATATACTCGACTACCACAGGGATATTGTGAGAGCCCAATAATATTTGCACAAAAAATGGCTAGCAACCTGACAGGGTCTACCCCACCAGAAGGTAGTCAAATTTTACTTTATATAAATGACATCTTGCTAGCAGCACCCAGCAGCAGTGCAGGGTAAATACAGTAGCATTATTAAAATTTTTAGTAATACAAGGACACAAAGTAAACAAAAGTAAGTTACAACTTTGGGAAAAAAACACAGGTTAGATACCTGGAATATGTGATATTCAATAAAGGTAAAATACTAGATAATAAAAAAGAAAAAAGAAAAAAAAACAGCAATTTTGCAAGCACCCAAACCAACAACTAAAAAAGAAATAATGTCTTTCTTAGGTACAACTAATTTTTGTTAAAGCTGGGTACCAAATTATTTTACGATGAAAAACAAAAGCAAAAATGGCTTTCTGCAGGTTGAAGCAGTTAATAGCTTCTTCATAAGTTTTAAGACTTCCAAGTTATCACAAACGTTTTTTTTTAGACCATAAATTGTAAGCAATGGTACGTGACATCAGTATTAAAGCAACAACATGGGGATAAGCAATGCCCCATAAGCTTACTATTCATCACAGTTAGACCCAGTGGTGCAATCTTTGCCTCACTGTGTACAAGCAGTAGTTGCAGCAGCAATGGCAGTGCAGGCTTCAGCCTCAGTGGTGTTATTCCACCCTCTCACATTAAAAATGCCTCATGCAGTTGCAATAATTCTGCTACAAGGAAAAGTTGCATACCTTTCTCCTGCTAGACATCTTTCATGTATGACCATACTGCTGAGTCAACCTCATATAAACAGTTAGCTTTACCTAGACAAGATCTTACAGATATGCCCTTGGATAATGCTGAGGTGACATATTACGTGGATAGCTCATGCAGAAGGGGTCCTACAGGGAAAAATCTGGTGGGGTATGCAGTAGTTACAGACACTAAAAATTTAAAAGCACAAACTTTGCCACACAACTTGTATGCTCAAGCAGCAAAACTGGTAGTTTTGACAGGAGCATGTATTTTAGTAAAAGGCAAAAAAGTAAACATATATACTGATAATCAGTATGCTTTTTCTACAGTGCATGTGTTTGCACAACAATAAAGAAAATAGAGGGATAATTACATCCAGTGGAAAACCTATTAATCATGCGCAATTTATTTTGGAGCTATTAAAATCTATTCAGTTGCCTACCAAAGTAGCTATTTGTAAATGTGTAGCTCATACAAAACAACAGGATAAGATTTCAAAAGGTAATGCACGAGCCAATGCAGCTGCAAAGCAAGCAGCCTCAAACTCAGAAACTTTATTTTTAAATGAAAAATTACAACCCTTTGAGATTTTAGATTTAGACATGTTAAAAACAATGCAAATGCTTACTACAAAAGCAGAAAAACAAAACTGGGTAAAACAAGGTGCAATTTTTAAAAATGGACTGTACATTTCCAAAGGGAAAAAAAAAAAAACAATATTGCCGTCTAATTTATTTAAATATGCAGTGAGCCATGGGCAGAGCCATGTCTCAACAGGGGGGATGGTACAGTTAGTAAATAAAATATTCCAAACATATGGATACATAAATTATACAATAAAATTTTGTGCAGCTTGTCATACTTGTAACAAGCACCATGCACAAGGAGCATTTAAAAACAAGCAAGGGAGTTTCCCTACACCACCATATCCATTCCATACTATTTGTATGGACTTCATAGAGTTGAATAAATGTGAAGGAAAGAAATACTGTTTAGTGATCATAGATATGTTTTCAAAATGGGTAGAAGCTTTTCCAACCAGGAATCCGGATGCAGCAACAGTGGCAAAGGCCCTAGTAAAGGAAATAATTCCTAGATTTGGCATACCGGAAAAAATCTATAGTGGCAATGGGACACATTTTGTCAATCAGACAATTCAACAACTTGGGAGATTTTTTTTGGGATTTCCTTAAGGAATCACTGTGCTTACCACCCACAGTCAGCAGGACTGGTGAAAAGGTACAATGGGATTTTAAAAAAACAAGTTAAGGAAGTTGATGAGTGAGACTCAAAAGAATTGGATTTGCTGTTTACCTCTAGCATTGCTGAGCATGAAAACAGTAACAAATGTAAAGGGTTTGATCCCCTTTGAAGTAGTATTTGAAAGGGCATATTATGTGCCTCAGTAAAAAGCTCTCATGCCTGCAGAGCTGGAGGCTGACAGTTCACTAGCTAATTATATAAAGAAACTGTTAATAAATAAATCTGTTTTGCAGTTTAACTCTTTTTCAGACAAAAGAACTTTCAGCTGAATAAAAACTTTGTGACTAATACACAAGGGCAAAATGGCCAAAAGTAAAGCAAACAAAAAGCAGAGCAACCCAAGAACTATTGCATAATTATTTTCTTTGGCAGTGCATTTGTTGACTAAATATGACAATTTTTCTCTTATTGTGGTTTTTCTCTGCACTCAACCACACGAGTAAAAGTGAGAAGACGTGATGAACTGTTTATAGACTGGCATCCAAACTTTAACACATACCTGGCCATAAAGCAAGTGTATACAGAGACTATAAACTTTTCAAATTGCTGGGTTTGTACAGCTATACCAACAGCATATAAAAGACTGTAATGTCCACTGTCCCTCTGGGGATAAAATGAGACTTTGAAAAGTTTTTTTTATACAGAAACTGTGAGATCACAGGACAAAATTGCTTTATTTTTACCTGTCACACAAAAAGGAGTTGTATGTTTCTACAAAGTGATACCCTCCAGGTGGGCTGGAGTAATGGTAATATAACAATGTCTTATAAATGTTACATTAAAGTCAAAAGTGGGGGTACTGTTTGTAATACTAACCATGATTCATATCTGAGTTCAATGAAAACTACATTAAATGCAGTATGTGACAATCCAGTCTTAACTAAGCAATTGTCTATTAAGGATAAAAAAATGTTTCATGCAGGAATAACACGTATTAGTACCAAAGTAATGATTTTATTTGTGGGAAAAAGGCATATAAATGGTTACCTGAAAATTGGTCCGGCAGTTGTTTTTTGGGTTATCTGGTTTCAGCAATAAGACATACTGCAGAATTACCTTTGGGTAAGATACAAAATGTAAGAAAAACAGCTCGAAAATCTGAAGGTCCAGTGAAAAAACCTGTAAATCCAGTTGGTAAAATCGAAGCTGGTTAAAAAGACCATAATTCAGTAAAAGACAAAAGTAAATTGACTCATATGAACTAGGGCAACAGTGTTATATCCAGGGCAGGAATACCACCAGCCTATGGAGCAGTCAAATCGATCTGGGAGCTGAGGAAGCTGCCAAGAAGTCATGAGCAATGCAACTTTTTCCACCCTAGAATTGGTGACTAATAAACTAAATGCAATAAGAACTGTTGTGCTACAAAATCGAATGGCTCTTTACTTCACCCTAGCGGCAAGAGGTGGTACACGAAGAAGAATGCTGTGCTTTTATCCCTGAGAATCGTCACGAGACAAATAATCACCTAGAGGTAATTCAGCAAGTATCAGCAATGACTAAAACCAGACCCAAACCCACTGACGGACTTTTTCCAGAATCTGTTTGGGGGGGTGGGGTTCCATCCTATTAAACATTTAATTGCTATTTGTGTGGGTATACTCCTAATAGGAGCATGTGTTTACTGTAAAATTCCCTGCATGAAAAAATTAATCAAAAATTTGTTGATATATCTGTTACTGAAACTTTTTACCAAAGTGTTAAAATTAAAAGATTAATTTCAGATAATGCTTTTTCTGAAATATAAAACCAATGACTAGCTTAGCTGAAAGTCCTCAAAGGAAAAAAGCTAAGAAATGAAATAATATTGTTTATGTTTCTAATAGAATAAAATGCATTAACAGGAGGGAGAATGTCAGAAAAATATGTATTCAATATATCAACTGTTAGAAAGACATATATGCAGACATATATAAGCTGTGTGGTCAGGCATATAAATGTACTCGAATATATATGAAGTACAAAGGTTGAAAAATAGTATAATATGTAATGCATTTAATTCTGTTTTACTAGAATAATAGTAGAAATGAACTACATATTATTGCTTGAAGCATAAGCTGCAGTGTGATTAGAAACTTGGCCTTGGCAGCTCGGCTGGCTCATTTCTGTCAGTAAAGATTATTTTGCAAAGTTAGAAAATAATGAATCTGTGTGCATGTGTATCTTTTCCTGCTTCCACCAGAAGAATGGCCTTGTGCGCACTATCAGAGATAATGTCCAGCTGGTGAACAGAGAGACAAAGAAATGTATTAAAGAGACATTCATCCATTGTACTCGAGCTAATCTAAGAGCCTTGAATTGGCTACATCCTCGGAAGGACATTGTGATTGACCAGGTGCTTTGCAAGGCTGTAATATTCTCATGGGAAAAAGATTTTTTGAAAAACATTATCTCAGCACTTTTTTATAAGTTACTATGATGTAAAGACCCTGTCACTGACCACGTCAGTGAGGTGGGCAAAAGCTGATTGCAAATAGTATAAAATGACATGTGCTTCATAAATAAAGCTAGACAAAATTCTGTACAAGTTTGTGTATGGGTTTTTGCCTCCTAATGTACATTAGAGTATACGTATATTAAATACTTGAGTTTCCTGCATTACTGTCTGTTATTGACTGTCATTTCAAAATACCTAATGATTTTTACAGCCTGATTTTAACAATTTATTTAACAACCCCACTCAGTCGTGGGGTATTGCTATCATATAATGACATTATTTAAGACAGAAATTGCTTACCTTTCTTAAATAATGTGTTTGCATAACTGTACTGTAGTGTTCCTCTAAATTTGTCAATGTTTGCTGATGCACTGCATATGCATTTGGGAATTACCTTCCCACACTTACACAGTACATCAGTACAGTGCAGGAGAACAACAAATATCCAACAGAGTACACCCACAGCAATGAATATTTCATTGCAAAGTAAGGATCGGAAACAAAATAAAAGGAACAAAATAAAACACGTATAGAGGGAACATAAAACAATTTAATGGAAGAAGTGATAGAAGCTTCACTGTAGCTTCATCAGACCATCTAGATTCAAGTCCAACAATCTAAATATATAGTAATTTAAAAAGGGCTTAACCAATCAGCATGAACCAAATAAAATCATGTCATTTCAACTAATCAAGACAAATATAATCAATTCAATTAAAAACACAAAAGGTCTCAGTCAAGGTGTTGCTAACCACAATAAGAAATACAATATAAACATTCAATACATTTTAATATATAAATATATAAAACATGCAACCATATAAAAAACATAACCAATAACTAAACTTTACTAGTACAAGTAGTAGTAAAAGTACTTCAACAGCTCTTAATAGCTTACAAGATACTATACCATCCAGCCAATACACCAATACTCTCTAGCCTTATTTCACCATATAATAACCTGAGGCAACTACGTTCTTCAAACAAACTACAGATTAATATTACCAAACCCAATAACTATGCAGGTGACTGTCTATTCTCCAACTCTGTTGGAAAAATATGGAACAAACTCCCCTCTGATATCTCATCTTTGACCTCTTTCCCATTTTTCAAAAGACAACTGAAAATGTATCTCAATAAACACTGGCTTTGCGCCTGCACTAACCCAGACTAACCTTACTTTTTTCCTTTACCTTTCCCTTGTTAACTTTCACTGTACAGAAAACTTTGTAAATATATGTTTTCATATGATTATAGTAAAAAAAAACTGTTCTTGTTTCTATTCATATTATCTGTAAAACCTGTAATAACTACTTACGTTTGTAATCTAATCTTGTATTGCCATTTTCTGATTAAACTTGTCACAACTTGTGGAGCTTTTCTCCCCGGGCCTCTACTGAAAATGGACATATATCCAGCTAGACCAGCCCGGTCAACAAATGTAAAATAAATAAAATAAATAAACTATAAACATTAGTTTCTTAATTTCTGACCATTCAAAATTGGTTTTAAGGGAACTTTTTCATTCAGACCCTTAACCTTAAAGGCAATGCAAAAACCTATAAAAAAGCAGTCAATTTTCAAAGGGCATCACAAACACATATAATTAAGCACTCAGCTATGTACCTTGTGCATCAGACAAAATACTTTTATGTAGCCCTGTATCTAAAAAATCAAGGAGGTGGTGCAATTATCATCATTTGTAGAGGGTGTTATCTGGGGGGTCTGGACATCAAGGTTGACACAAAAGGTGGTGAGTTTGTGCGAGTAAGAAAGACAGGCAGCCATAGATTTAGATAAATTATCAAATGGCCAGTGAGAAAGAATGAGCTGCAAGCCTCACAAATGATGCATGTGCCTGTTTTGTGTGTGTGTCAGTATGTGCAGTCAAGGTGAAATGTGTGTGTGAGTGTCAGCAAAAACACATTCAAGCTCTAGCAATACATTTTGGCATGTTGGACAAGTGTGAGCCATGAATGGTAGAGGTAACAGCTCATCACTGTTGCCCCCAAATGTGAGAATAGGCTCTGCCAGGATATGCACTGACACATCCATGCTCATGGTCAGATATGCTGCAGCTACCTCAATATGACTGAAGGTTGCTGGATGAGCTCTACTCATGATTATGTCCAGGACCACAAGCCCATGGCCTACCACATATGGCTGTTGCCACCTAAAAACACTGATGGAGCAGTGGATGTATACCACTACTGTAGTGTGATCGGGCATGGCCACTTTGGCTAACAGAAAATTATACTCCTGACCTACATCCACATAGATGCTGTCCACCTACCAGTAGACATTTCATCTCAGACACTGCCCATTCCATTATGTCGACCACCCGATCCATTGAATCAGCCACATGGTGGAGGCAGTCATGTACATCAGCCTGTGTCAGATCTCCAACCACAAGCAGGTCTCAAAGGCTCTAGTGGAATGTGCCTGAGCCTCTTTGATGGCCCTAAACATGTGCTGAGTAGCACATAATGACACACCAGGATTAGGTGGAAGATAGACAACAGGCCTTCTCCTTGCCCATACTTTGGTGACAACCAACTGGCACTGAAGCCACAGTAACTACACTACCCTGATGAAGTGTGTCACCCTCCACCTGTTCAATATCCGAGGGCTCGGTGAAATAGGTATGTGTAGGCCTACTGACTGTGTCTGAAGGAAATGCAGGGGGTGAGTGAATGTCAACCACAGTGTCAGATTCATCCTCTGCACCCCCAGCTGTCTCTCTGTTCGGCCTCCATCATCAGAGTCTACCAATATTCTGACATTAGGTAGTAAGAGTTGTACACTTCCACTATCAGGATGACTTGTGATAATAAGCAGCAAATACAGGAACACTAAATATTAAACCATATTATACAACAAAGTATCAGTGGTCACACAATCACAGATGGCACAACACTATAGAACGACCATTACATCTACTCCACACATACAGAGAAAAGGCTATATCTGACAAATGGTCATGAATACCCCTTAATTTTTTAATTTTGTTTGCTTACCATGAGCAGATGACTCCATTCTTGGTAGGGAGGATGGTCCTGGAAGAAAGTAAGCAAGGCAAGGACACAAATTAAAAACCAAAAGTGTAAGCCAGCAAGCTGTAAGGCTGAAAAAATATATTTATTTAGTTAATGCAATGCACAAACAAACCGGTTTCGGCTGGTACACAACACAGCCTTCCTCAGTGTAAAATAAAAAAAAATTCAGATAGTCTTTTATGCATGCACTTAATTAGATTAGGCTTGTAATTGGTTGATCTAAAATTGTTCATTTGATCCAGGTGGAAGTAAACCACCCAGTTTAACAATCCATTTTTTCTCTTAGGAGTCAAGAATGGAATGCCACCCCGCTTTGTTGGATTTGTTACCTTTCATGATATGTATTACCATGAAGCTAAACTTGTCAGATGAATGTTTTAAACAATGTTTATATAAAGCACTACTTGGTTTCTTATTCTTCCTATCACTGGTATGCTCAGAAATTCTCAATCTTAGTGGCTGTGAGGTTTGTCCTATATAGAAAGAGCCAAAGCTGCATGTTGCTAGATATATCAGCCATTTGCTAATGCAATTTGCAAAAAAAAATATGTCATAAACTGTTCCACAATTCTTACTTGTGAATTGTTTGGATTTAAAAACCTTATTACAGTTAGTGCAGTTTCCAAATGGGAAGCATCCTGTAAGCACCTCACCTGTAAGTGCAGTTTTAACCTCCTGAAATGGTGTCCTGGAATGTGAATGTTTATAATGATTCAAATGGGAAGCAAGATCTCTCCCTTTACGAAATGAAAACTGGCATCTATCTGATAGAATATTAGATAGATTGTGATCACTCTGTAAAATATTCCAGTGTCTCTGTACACTGTTTATTAATAAATCAGAATTCCTGCCATAAGTGGTCACTAGTCTAATGGGTGCCAAGCTTTGCTGCTCCCATTTTTTTGTAGGTCAAAAGGTCTTCCCTCTTGAGTGTATTAGCCCAATTGCTGGCCTGAAGAACATTTCCTATCTGATATCCCTGGTCCCTAAACCTGTGGGTCAGATCCCGCCTATATTCCTGAAAGGTTGAATCTTTAGAGCAAATCTGTCTCATTATAATGTATTTTGATTTGGGGATATTTTTAGCTATATGGGGCGGATGAAAGCTGGATGCATGGAGAAGGGTATTGTATTGAGGGTACTTCCGGAAGTCTTCAGTACACAAAGTATTATCTGGTTTACTAGAGATGGAAACATCAATAAAAGTAATGATGTTTGCATCAAAATTAGCCGTGAAGGGTAAACCCCATTTGTTTTCATTTAGTTAGTCAATAAATTCAGACAGATATTCCACATCTGACCTCCATACCATCCAGCAATCATCCAAATATTGCCTCCAAATGTCTAATTCTGTCAGGTACAAATTATGGTATGCATCATAGTTTAGTTGTTCTTCAATGAAGGCCATAAAAAGATCAGCATAAATGGAGGCAAAGATCACCCCCCATAGCCGTCCCCTTGATTTGCTAATAACATGTGTCTTGATAGAAAAAGACATCATTAGTTAGGACATGTTCTGTCAGGCCCAACAAAAAAGTGTTGAACCCTGGCTGATATAATTCAGATTTATACAGCCAGTATTCAATGGCATCTAACCTGGCGGCATGAGGGATGTTTGTGTAAAGAGCATTAACATCTAGGGTACACATTAACCATTCTGGTTCAAGTTGTGCATCTGAAATGATTTTTAGAAATTCTGTGGTGTCCTGTATGTGTGATCGGACCCACCGTAATAGAGGTTTGAGATGTTTCATAAGAAACAATGACAGTGGTTCAGTAATAGAACCTCTCCCAGACACAGTAGGTCTCCCAGGTGGTTTAACAGGGTCCTTGTGTATTTTGGGCAAAAAATAAATATATTGACTCATGGGATCCTTAATGTTGAGATGTTGCATGACCTTATAATTAATAATGCCTTCTTCCCTAGCTAATGACAAAAATTTGTCTATCTGTTTTTTGAACCAAAAGGTGGGGTCCAGGGGCATTTCCAAGTAGTAACACCTCTCCTGAAGTTGTCTTTTGGCTTCAGAATCATATTGCAGCCAATTCATTACCACTACGGCCCCACCTTTATCAGCAGAGAGAATGGCAATATCTTTGTTGTTCTGTAATTTAGTTAATGCTTCACTTTCAATCTTTGAGAGATTATTTGGTTTGTAGGTAATTTCACTCTTGTGGTAGTGTAGATCTTTGAGAACACTACTTTGAAATTGATGCACTGTAGGATTCATAGGAGACATCTACCTAGATTTATTATAAGTAAATTCGTTTTCAACACCAGAATCAGTAGAGTCCTCAAAGTGCAATCTGAGGATTATAAATCTACAAAATGACAATACATCTTGTGCTAAAAGATCCTCAGTAACTAGGAAACCAAAAATTAATATATTGCCATGTATTTTTATCATATATTTAAAGGACAATGATACTAAATACACTGTAGACTGCAGGTCTGAGAGTACAGCACAGATAGAAGAATGAACATAATACAAAGAGAAGACAGAGCCTTATTGGTGCTATCATATTCATAAATGGTTGTGTGATCAATAATTGCACTAAATGTGTAAGGCACACATGTACAAACAAATGTGTGTGTGTGTGTGTGTGTGTGTGTGTGTGTGTGTGTGTGTGTGTGTGTGTGTGTGTGTGTGTGTGTGTATCTGTGTGTGTGTGTAGCGCACCTGGTAAATACATTGAAGCACACAGCACATATGATCAATACACCATGGTTAAAGTCCCACATTTTTTAATGATAAAAGTTAAGAACCAGTTTTTACAATGATAGTGACTTGCTTGTCTTTTTCTCATGTTGTTCACCTGTGCACAAACACGGTATACTGCCACAGACAAAAAAGATGCATTGTAACTTTCAAAAAAGATACATTGTTACTTCTGTTGCCTTCCATCACACAAACATGCTAAGCAGCATTATGCGGTGGTCAACATGAATACCCAACACCTGCACTTCCACAACACCTGAAGAAAATAAAAAGATATGCCACAGGATTCAATAAAATCTATGTAGGCTCTGTGTATGGCCTACACAGAATGTACACCTGTACATGGCCATGGTCCCCCCCCCCGCAGCATGCCATGTATATTAATCATGGCGAACTGCTGAGGGGCAGTATAGTAAAATGGATATTGAATCCATTTATGCAGAAGTGTCGAGGCTATACCATGGTTGTGGGTTGACAGGGGAATTTCTGGGCAGATATGTATAGGTATACATACATATATATATATATATATATATATGTATGTATATTACTCCCTGTAAAGTACTCTGCTACTGGTGACATATGCTGTGAATTAATATTTTGTGCTTTAATTTTCTAATTTTTTTTTTACTTTTTAATGTCCATTTGCACAGAGCAGTGCAGAGCACAGCAGTGCCAAGCTGCACATACATATATACAACTGATACCTGCTAGACATCTAAAAATAGAAACCAGATGTAATTAATTATTTATTTCTGGTTATGTTTAAGCCATTTGCTCGGCACTGTGTGGTACTTAACAATGCAAAGAAGTAGCATAGTAGTATATGTAAAGGTATACCAGTTGACATACTTTCCAAGTAGCTAAATGGATAGCATCACAGCCTAAAGCTTAGTAGGTTCTGAATTTGAGTTCCTAGCATTTTTAATACAATTTAATTTTTTATGTAATTTAAAAACAAAATTTTTACATTTGGAAGAGCTGCACAGTGCTGAGCACTGCTTAAACATTGTTAATGTCTACTACTGTTTGTGCATTGCTAAACTTCACTAAAATCATGGTTGTGCAAGTTTCAGTGATGCTCAACTTTGCTAAGCTGGTTTGCCCGATGCTAAGCAATATGGCACTTTTTTCAGTGTTGCAGTATGACGTGTAAGGGCAGGAAAACAGCCTATATTAAGGTCAATAGGTGAGAATTCTGCACCATTTGTTGGAATCGTTCTAACTGTTGGTATGCAAGGCAGTGCTGGAGAGGGTGGGTGCTATTGGGCACAGAGATGGGGTATGCTGGATAAAATTAAAATAAATAAATAAATAAAATAAATAAATAAATAAAATAATAAAATTAAAATGGCAGATTATGTTAAATGCAGCTTGCCTACCTGGGTTAAATGAGGTCATACCTACCAAGCCTCTTATCAGAACTTGAGGTGATTTTATTTGTAGCACTGAACTTTGAAAGCATTTTATGTAATGCAGTATATGTTATAATTTTTATATTGTATTTGAAGTACTCTGTACTTTTTTTAAAACTTGTAGATTTTGTCATTTTCATTGATGCTCCTTTTGGAAATACTGTGGGATATATGTTAATGTTTAAATGGAGTCTTTTTATGCTTAATTGGTGCTTACTGCATATGGACAAGAACTTGCTAATTATTTAATTAATTATTGTTCTTGTTAAGGTTTTTGGCGGGCTTTTCAAGTATAAATATAACTTGTGTTACAATACACTGTGTTCTGATGAAGACTTTTTACACAGATGAAAGCGCTCAACTTATTTTTGTACTCGTGTTTTTTACAATAAATTAGTGACAAAATAGAATCTGGATCGTGGTTTTGTTCCTGGAAGTATTCTGTGCTTTACTTCACTTCAGTAGTTGGACTTCGGGGACTCTGTTCATTACTGAGAATTTTGTCATTGTATAAAACCCTGCAGCCACTATATTTAACTTTGATACAGCAGACGCTCTACCACAAAGCTTGGTACAGT
>NC_056735.1:798503988-798519438 GCF_019279795.1 Protopterus annectens
AGCTAACACTGGAAATTCAACTTTCAAAAACCTGTACAGTTCTTTGCTGATCCTGTCATCCAATAAGAACTCCTCAAGGAACAAGTCTATTCTACGATGAGCAATATTGATTTGGTTAAACGAAGAAACCTCATACTGATCTGAGTTGTTTAATAAGTCACATATTTTTGTAATATATAGGTCATGGTCATAAAGTACTATGCCACCCCCTTTGTCAGCTGGCATGACTCTAATGTTTTGATCACTCAAAAGATCAAGAACAGCATCTAGTTCTCTATTAAAGACGTTTACCCTATTATTGTATTGGTGTTTGTTGTGTAATACATACAATTGTTGGTTAACAACATTTTCAAAGCATGTTAAAGTCTTGTGTAATGGGGGGGGGGGGTAAATGTACTTTTCTTCCTCAACTTATCAGAAGGACAAAAGGAAGATTTTTTGTCGTGAAAAAATAACCCTAGATTGATCTTTCTAAGAAATAGTTTCACTTCAACTAATGTGTCAAGTAAATCAAAAGAATTTCTTGGGATGTATTTCATCCCCTTAGAAAAAACTGTAAAAAGCTCAGTGTTGACAGGATAGGAAGTGTAATTATAAATCTTAAAGTCCCCTACCGAGTTGACAATATTCCCTTTAGGATACTCAGTATAGACATTTGAAGAAGCATCAGGAAGTGAAATCCCCACTTCCCCAATGGTGTTGGTGTTAATCATAGAAAAATGTTGAAGCATAGTGGAAACATTAGTGTCACTTAATTGACTCTGTATCTGTTCCACTGGTTTGCTACCCCTTGATGACGTCCTGCAGGCTGTCTCCTGCTGTTCCCCCTCCCTTCTTCTAAAAAAACAATTCTCAGTAAACCTGTAGAAGTAGAGCCTTGTGGCAGAGCTGCTGCAGTATTGAGGCCAGATGTAGTGAATGAAGGCTATTATGCAATGGCAAAATTCTCATTAAACTTGTAGGAGTAGGCCCTTGTGGCAAAGCACCTGCAGAATTGAGCTTTGCATGAAGTGACCACAAGCTATTATACAATGACAAAATTCTCTGTAAACTTATAGGAGTAGGACCTTATGCCAGAGCTACAGCAGTGTCAAGTTCAGATGCAGTGAGTGCAGGCTATTACACAAAGAAAAAATTCTCAGTAAACTTGTAGAAGTAGGGCCTTGTGGTACAGCCTCTGCAGTATCAAGAATGAATGCAGTAATCACAGGCTTTTATAAAATTACAAAATTCTCAGTACACTTGTAGAAGTAGGGCCTTGTGGCAGAGCTCCTGCAACATCAACATTGGATGTTGTGACTGCAGTCTATTATGCAGTAACAAAATTCTCAGTAAACTTGTAGAAGTAGGGCATTGTGGCAGAGCCCCTGCAGAACTGAGGTCAGATTTTGTGACTTTAGGCTGTTTTATAAGGACATAATTCTCAGAAAACTTGTAGGAGTAGTGCTGTGTGGCAGAGGTCCTGCAGTATCAAGGTCGTATGTAATGACTGCAGGCTATTATACAGTGACAACATTCTCAGGTAACTTGTAGGAGTAGGGCCTTGTGGCAAAGCCCCTGCATTATCGAAATCAGCTGCAGTGACCATAGGCTATTATACAATAATCACATTCTCAGTTAACTTGGAAGAATAGGACATAGTGGCAGAGCTCCATCGGGGACAAAGTCAGATGCAATGACTGCAAGCTATTATACATACAGCTATTATACCAACATCCTGGCGGACAAGTTCAGTGCAAACTTTACCCCCCAAAAGGACCTGTGTCTATCCCAGAAGAATGCAGTCCCCCAGACATCACAGACACACAGGTGAAAGCAGCCCTTTCCAAAGTAAAAAACACAGCATCAATGGGACCGGATGGCATCCCGGGCTGTGTCTTACACAAGCTCCAAAAAGAAGTAAACCCTCTCATTAATTCACTGTTCCAACTCAGCCTCACCACATGTTATGTACCCAAAGAATGGTGTACAGCAACAGTAAGCCCACTCAACAAAGGTGGCACCACAACGAATCCTGGGAACTATCACCCTATAAGCCTGACTAGCCTGGTCTGCAAGGCTATGGAGTGCATCATCATGGATCTCATAAACAAAGACATTGGGAAACTCCAGACATTGGACCCTACCCAATTCGGCTTTGTTAAAGGTAGATCTTGCCTCTTAAGCCTTGTTGATTTCTTCAAAACAGTTACCAAAGCCATAGATGAGGGAAAGGTAGTCCACACAGCCTACTTGGACCTCGCAAAGGCCTTCAACACAATACCCCACTCTGGTATCATTAATAAGCTTAACAGTTTAAATATCAACCCATTCGTCACATGATGGGTTCCAAATTTGCTCAGGGATAGAACTCACATGGTCAGAGTTGCGGGTGCCATGTCCGACTCTAAACTGGTTACAAGTGGCATCCCACAAGGATCTGTCCTGGGACCCCTCTTGTTTGGTATATACTTCTCTGAGGTACAGGTAAGCACGGGAGGACTGTGGCTGACCAAGTTCGCAGATGATTGCAAACTGGGAGCCATAATCGACTCTCTGGCTGTCACAAGCATCTTCCAGAAGGGTCTTACGGAGATGCATACCTGGTGTCAGAACCATGGTCTCAAGCTAAATGCCAAAAAATGCATAGTCATCCCCTTTGGGACAAGCAAAGTGCCCACAAACTACCACATAGGAGGTAATCTGCTAAGTACAGAAGAAGTAATTAGGGATCTGGGGACCCAAGTAGATAGTAACCTCTCCTTTGACAATCACATTGCCAAAGTGGTTAGAAAAACCTTCTATATAGCTCACCTAATCACAAAAAGAGTTCACATCTAGATCAAGAGAGGTCATTGTGCCCCTCTAATCATCGCTCATCTGGCCCATAATTGAGTACAATGCCCCATTTGGGATGTACATTACCTGACACCTGCAACAGCTGGAGAGACCTCAAAAGTACCTCAGCAAGAGGATTGTGGGCCTCAAACAGATGCCCTATGCAGCTCAACTAAAGAATCTCCAGTTCTACTCAGTTGCTTACCGCCTACTCAGAGGCGATCTCTGCCTGACGTACAAGGCCATGTCTAACCCGGAATTAATGGACATGCTCCACCTCAAGAAAACCAAATCCATTAGAGCTATACGCTCCAGGGATTTAAACCTCAGCACAGCAATAAATAGGACATGCTGGAGGGATAGATCCATATCCCAGAGGCTTCCCTTGCTCTGGAATAGAGTCCCTGTCCATGCTAGGCAGAGCCCCTCGCTGACCCTCTTCAAGAGAAATCTTGATGAGTGGATGGGAAATTGTAAATTTACTCCTGGGATCACTTCTATGGCCCTGCTGGACAGAGGCTCAGGAATCTAGCCTAAAAGGGAGGCGAAAGCCAACACATTCTGGCTAGGCTTATAAATGCCCTAGGGCAGATAGCCTAGTACCTACCTATGAACCTATGAACCTATACAGTGACAAAATTATCAGTAAATGTGTAGGAATAGGGCCTTGTGACAGAGCACTTTTAGTATCAAAGTTGTATGTAGTAACCGGAGGCTATTATACAATGACACAATTCTCAGTAAACATTTAGGGCTAGAGTCTTGAGGCAGAGCTCTTGTGGTGTCAAGGTCAAATGTGGTGACCACAGGCATTATACCATGACAAAAGTCTAAGTTAACTTGTAGAAGTAGGGACTTGTGGCAGATCTCTTTCAGTATGGATGTCAGATGTAGTCACCACTGGCTATTATACAATGACAAAATTCTTAATAAACTTGTAGGAGTTGGGCCTTGTGGCAGAGTTCCTGTGGTATCAAGGTTGGATGTAGTGACCACAGGCTATTATACGATGACAAAATTCTCAGTACACTTGTAGGAGTAGGGCCTTGTGGCAGAGTCCCTGCAGTACTGTGGTCAGATTTAGCAACTGTATTCTATTATACAATGGCAAAAATTGTCAGTAAATATGTGGGAGTATGGCCTTGTATTAGATCTCCTGCAGTATCGAGGTTGGATGTAGCTACTGCAGGCTATTATTCAATTACAAAATTCTCAGTAAACCTGTAGGAGTAGGGCCTTGTGGCAAAGCTCCTTGCTGTATCAATGTTGGATGTTGTTACCACAGGCTAGTATGCAATGACAAAATTCTCAGTAAAGTTGTAGGAGTATGGTCATGTAACAGAGCTCTTGCAGTATCAAATTCATATGCAGTTACTGCAGGCTATTATACAATGACAAAATTTCTCAGTAAACCTTTAGGACTAGGGCCTTCTGCCAGAAATTTTGTTGATGTGTCGCAGACTATTATACAATGACAACATTTTCAGTAAACTTGTAGTAGTAGGGTGTTGTGGCAGAATTCCTGCAATATTGAGAACAGATGTAGTGATTGCAGGCTATTATACAATGACAAGATTCTCAGTAGACTTGCAGGTGAGGGGCCTTGTGGCAGAGGTCATGCAGCATCAAGGTCAGATGTAGTGACCACAGGCTGTTATGCAATGGAGAATTTCTTAATAAATTTGTAGGAGTAGGACCTTGTGGTAGAGCTCCTGCATTATCAAAGTTTGGTTGTAGCTACTGCAGGCTATTATGCAATGACAAAGTTCTCAGTAAACTTGTAGGAGTAGAGCCTCGTGATAGAGCTCCTGTAGTATTGATGTCAGATTTACAGGCTATTATACAATGACAAAAATTCTCAGTAAACTTGTAGGAATAGGGTCTTCTGGCAGAGCTCCAGTATCGAGGTCAGTTGTAGTGAAAAGAGGCTCTGTTCAATGAAGAAAGATAGCAACTGACTGAGGGAGTGATTGAGTGTATAGTGCAGTAGCCTTTTTTCTTACAGTATCATTTTTGTTTAAGGTACACAAACGAGCGAGCTGCCCTCATCTGTTGTCACCTGCTGTCTCCCACTCTGTCTGTATTTGCTCTTAGATTGCATCTTTTATCTCTAACTGATCGCGTATTCTCGGATATGCATGTATTTTCCATGTTGTATCACCTAGGTGCTTGAGTCCTATTTCTTAGTTGTACCTCATTGTTTGCTTCTCTATAGTGGTTCATCCTTTCTTCCCCAGTTTCAGCCTGCCTTCATTTAATCTGATCCATTTCACCAGATCAAATGCCACAATCTGAGATGAGATATGTATCAATCTCCCTCCACCCTCTGTTGCCAGTGTCATCAGTTCTTGTCTTGGAATCCTGTATTTATGTGTGTCACCCACATCTTCATCAGTTAAGATTTGTACCTTCTCTATTAATGGGTGATCATATCTCATTGTTATTTTTTACAACATATACTATGCGGGGGAGGATCATAATCCTAATACAATTCATCTTACCCACCATAGTGTATGTTCTATTACTACCCTTCTTTTACAGTACATTTATTTTTCTGTATATGTTATCTAGGTTTTTCATGACTGTTCCTTCATATGTGCACATTATCTCCAACCCAAGATATGTGGATAATTATCTTTCTTTTATGTCTTTTATTGCACCTACTCCCTTGCATTATCCTATTATTATTATTATTATTATTATTATTATTATTATTATTATTATTGTTGTTGTTTTATTACAATTTTGTCTAATTCTGACACTTTGTAAAATATTTTGAAAATGTCCAAACACTCAAGGTAGTGCTGGTCTATATTTACTGCCATCAAGATATAGTCATCAACATATAACTGGAACATAGTTTTGCCACTTAATTATTGCTATTGTTATAAAACCTAATTAACTCATATGGCCAATTTGTTATATCACTTGCAAAATGAGTCAAGTGGACAGCAAGCATCCCAGTTGAGTTTCAAATAATATTTTTCCCTTCATCACTATTCCATTATTCACTGCTACATTGAAGTTCGGGGAATCCTATACTAACTTTACTCATTTGGTGAATCTCTCTTGCAAACCTCTTTTTTGCAGTACTTCAAATAAGAGCTCTCATTTCACTGCATCAAAAACCTTTTTAATGTTAAACAAAACTATATCTACTTTTTTATATCCTATTAGGTGGCTTTCTAGGCAGCAATCTAAATTCCACATATTATCTGTACTCTGTCTTCTTTTTATAAACTATTTTGTTCTGGCCTAAATATTTTAGCAGGACTTCATCTAAATGTATTCTTTAGGAGTTTTAACAAAAGTTATATATCTAGAGTCAGAAGTGAGATCAATCTATATCTGGACAAGTTCATGTAATCTCTTTACTCTTCTGTATAACTATATTTCTGGCATGTTTCAGACTGTCTGGTATTTTTTCCTATTTGATTCATCTCTCCAGATTTGTTCATAATGATTCAGTAATAACTGTCTATCTCCCCTTTAACTCATTTATAAAATTCCAGAGGGAGCCTATCTGGGCACAGAGACTTAGTTCTTTAAAAGCTATGTATAGCTATCTGAAATACTTGTAATCAAAGAGGTCTGTTTAGTGTAGCCTGGTCTTCTTTGCTTAAAAGCTAACCAGATTAGGCATTCTGGATCAATTGTCTTGCCTGATCTCACTCTGACTTTTGTTATGTTCCTTCAAAATATTATCTAAAAGCTTCTCTTACTTACTAAGGTGACCTTAATATATGTCACATACTATCCATTTTGTAGTTTACATACTGCTCTGAATCTTTTTCTTTATATGCCCATGCAATGTGGTTTGCACTCATTTCCCATCATAGCCACAAAAATCACTTCAAGTTATACATTCTCCTGTGGATCCAATAAACTTCATTTAGGCTTAGCACAAAGCCTACATGGAGTTTACATGTTTGCGTGATGAGCAGCAGCAGCAATCACATATGCATACTGCTAATCACACTTACATGGGTACAAGCAATGTTTCATGGCCTGCAACAGTTAAAGCAGCACAAAAGTCATACAACAAAAGTAGACTGGTGTAGCCAAGGGCAAACATATTATGTGAGACTGCATGGACAGCCACATTGAGTTCCAGGGCTAAAATTAATATGATGAATAAAGTAATAACACAGTATAGAAAAGTGTACTCAGTGCAATGTACTACATGTTTTTGACATACTGAAATAAAGGCTTTGTGGTGATCATCAAGGGTACATAGACTGCATTCTAAATATACTAAGCTGGGTAAATGTGTGTATTGAAAAGGGCCACAGACATGAATGGTAGGAATGAAGAAATGGGAACAGGGCACATGAAGCATGGTAATGTACCCCAGATAAGGGCATGTCAGTGTGCGTACACCCCAAAGACAAGACAGTTGTACAGTGAACAGTAATCACATATGTACAAAATACAGTATGTACTACTGTTAACACCTTCTGTATGGATATATTCATATCATCACACAGTTATTGTATATTATGTAACTATCACACAAGGTCACATATCACTGTAGATAACTGGTTGTGATATAAACACCCTGATCACTGGAGAGGACATTTACCAAGAGTGGTACTTACAATAGTGGGTATGTGCATATTATGAAGATGTGCAAAATGAGTTATTTGAATGCAACTGTAAAGTCAGCATAGGTCTCAACCAGCTGGGACACATAGTGACAAGCTCATGCACAACAGTAGACACAAGCAGGGACAAATATGGACAACATTAGAATAATACCACCATAAATCTATGGCACTGACATAAATACCTGATTGTGAGTTATACATGTTTTGCATGAACACACTTGTACAACTGTAATGATTTGTCAGTAATTTAAAAGGGGAATCAGGCATACCTTCCTCAAAAATAACAACTTTTTGGAGGTGGTAAGAGGGGCAATGTTATAACTGTAGTTTAAATCGCAAGCAATCCTGGTTAGTTCAGAGGTTTGCACGACACATATGACACAATCCACTCTTGCAAGAAAGTACCCCATGCCATTAATGTTGTCCATGAGCTGTGCATTTACTGGGTGCATCACAGGAAGAGGTATCATGCATGCATCTTCTAGAAGACCATGAGGGGAAGTCTGCACTGTCAACCCTAATGGTTATGCATCACAAAGCATAGTTATGTATGACCAAACAGATGTGTGGATGCTCACTGTGGCAAACATGATATACTTGAGTATATCTTCTCTGGAAGACATACCCCGGGATTCATGAAGCTCGGCGCAAGGCCGGCGTAAGGCCTGCGCCGGCGGTGCATGGAATATCCGGCGCAGTAGCGCCATATACATATTAATGAGAGTGCACCGGAATCACAGACACGTGCGTAGTGTACGTGAGCGAGCCCAGGTAGGATGCGTCTGGAGGCGTGTCAAAGCCGGCAGGAGGTGAGCAACCTAATGTGCTGACAGCCACGGTCCGCCCACAATAGTAATGGCAGCAGCCAGGTCCCGTGCAGAATGAAACGCACGGACAGTACGCAACATAGTCCCCGTTCCAAATCAACGGAGAAGCAAATAGAAGCCACCAAGGCATAAGTGTACCCATTCAAGGAGCAAAGGATGCGATAAGACCGCCGTCCGCAATGTACTGTCAGTGTTTACACTCAGAGAAGGTGTACAGCCGCATGTCAGCGCCGCACCGACATAGGAGCAGCGACTAAGGTCACCACCTGTCCCACTGTGTTTGGGGCAGTCTCTCCATGGACAGTTGTGTCCCGAAAACGATTAGAAATGGCTGATGTGCTACGAATGTAGGACACAATGATATCCCGTATGTAATGTAATGGTAGCATGAATTGGTTATTTCTGTAACAGAAATACCGAAATGACACTATAAACAGAATAAGCAAGGAAATTGCCACAATAATAAGCAAATTATTTAGGCAAACAAGTGAATTTCTATGCTATATAGTGACCGTTTGTATGTGTCGGCCTGTAAAGGCAGATGTGAGTCCCGGAAATATCCCAGATCGGAAAATGGCAAAGGTGGAAACCCCAGCAGCGACATGGGCATGGTCATCAGGGTTACCTGCTGTCCCAAAGTGCCATGGACAGACCCTGAGTGGACAATGGTGTCCCTGCAACAATCGTAAAATGGAAAATGACCTGCGATCCCCTACGCAAATTCCGCAATATACATGTAAATAGTAGCATAAAACATATACATTACGGTATGGAACACAGACATGGCATAAGAAAATAAATAAGGAACCCAAACGCTAACAGAATAGGCTCATAGTATGGCAAACAAGTGAAGTTCTGTCTACTGCACTAGCCCTGGGTATGTGTAGTCCTGCAAATATCGAAGTGTCCACATAACATGCCCCACCATGGGCATTGGAAAAGGTGCCAACCATAATGGTCACAAGCAGTAGTGACAGTACATAGCCGGGTAGCTGTGCCGACATAACAACAGTAAGGAAGCAAGATACCCCAAACACAGGCAAACATGTGCATAGCAACATATCCCAGACCCAGCAACATCTCAGTTGCATACACCGGATGGTGTATGATGAAGTGTAATATCCAGAAGCAGAACACATGCATTCGGATGTACTACACAATAGCCTCATTGTACATGTCAGTCACACCCATGTATACCCCTGCACCCAAACCTGCTAGCATCCGTGTGCAGCTATACAACCACACACAATGTGCATACCTGAACTGTGGTAAGATGTTTGTGTTAGGCAATGCCACGCGGGCAAATACGCACCACATGTCAGCAACCCACCGCAGGTACAGATATGTAAATGGCTGCATGTGAATGTGTCAGCAGAATGTGTACATCCGGCATGTAGTATGTACCCGTCCAAACCATCTAGGTTTGCATACGACACGGTGCACATAAGTGTACACATGTGGACAAGTCTGGTCGGTGGACCACCGCATCAACGATCATCTCTGCAGTGAAGTCGATCACATATAGCGGAACAGGTGCCCAACACACAGGACATCCTAACAGGGTGCTACAGGCAAAGAAGGGGAAACTGGGACATCACATGTGGAGATGAGCGTGGCTAGACGGACAAATACACACGGTCAAGGTAAAGGATGGAACAACATGCATATGGCTGGATGGATGTTGTTCGTAAAATATAGAAACACATATGAAGTTCCAGTTTACACTCGAAATACTATATAATGTATTGAATTTTACCGTACAATATGGCAGCAGAACTAAGCCTGCATGTAATTGGTGAAGCTAAGCTGTACTGTGATGGAATTCTGAACCTGGCAGTAAGCAGGACAGCAGCCTCATGTCTGTCATCATTAATCATTTGCTGGGTTACAGAACAATAAATGTATGTACATGCATAACAGCACTCCTTCCCCAGAGGAGGATGGCCTTGTGAGCTCAATGGAAGATAGCAGTACAACTCCCTACCACACAGACAAAGCAACGATCAAGAAATTAACTGTCCACTGTATCGTAACAGTCTAGGGTCCTTGAAACAGCTACAATCACAAAAGGATACTGTAATGTACAAGGTGCCTTGCAAGCCTGTGTTATTCCCATGAGAAAACAATTTAAAAGCACGAGCCCAGCACCCACGTATGTATAGACTATTGCGGACCATAGTGATGGAAATGCCCTGTGACCGACCACGTCAGTAAGTTGGGCAAATGCTGATTGTAAACACTATATAACGAAACTGCTTACTGTATAGAGTCAGACAAAACTCCCATACTTGGACTGTACATTATTTAGCCTGCCTGTGTACACTACTAAAACTGTCCGAACCCGAGCCTCCTGTGTTATCGGCTGTCACTTAGAAAAGTCTACTGATAACTACAGTCTGGTGGTAACAACTTATTTCACATCGTGATCCTTGTAATCCGGAATTCCCTTGGTAAGCTACAGGTCAGAGTGCATGGCTGGTTAGACATGTACGCCGGAGAATATGCATAAATGGTTCTTCTTGAATGAAAAGACCTCCGACTGAATTGTTGTGTGTAAAGAGGCTGTTTACTGTCTGATCTGTGGCTGAAAGCGGAAAACTGGATCCCAAGAAGAAACGTGCAGCCTTAAACAGGAGGCCCAGGTAAGGAGTGTCTGCCTTTTGTGTCTATTGTAGATCAGGACCAGACTACATTGTGTTTCTGTTAACAGTAGTGATATCGGTCGAAGACCTACCCACATACTATTAAATCTGAACATAGGTCAGGGGAACACACAGCAGAGTAAATAGTGAATGTAGACACTACAGTGGATACAGGGAAGGAGACACACGTGTTATGACAGAAGATGCGTAGCAGTCGTGTAGAGGATATGGGAGATTATTGAAGCAACAGATCATGTGATCCGCATTTGACGGGTGACGTGAACAATATGCAATCGCAGAGAGCACATAATGTGAGTTACGCAGCAAAATGGGGTAATAAATATGACATTGATGGTATATTAGGCAACATACCGTTACTGAAACATTGTAATCGCTGAAAATCAGATGCATATGTTCCAAGGTAAACACCTGTTCCACCCTGAGAGGGATATGCCCTCTCTGGCCAGCCGTGTCCTGTAAATAAACCGAACACATGTCAAATGTCCTGATATCTCAGGACAAACATTACCCAGATATATATCAAAATGGTAGCATAAAAGAGTACCCACTGCCCACAAGGACACAGTCCGACAAGCTCCACACTTTACATATGCACAGTGGTGTCCATTGTAGGACCCAAAAATTGTGGAAAGAATCGAATAATGTGTTATTCCAATGTGTACCTGAACTCATTGTCGTCGCAGGTACACATATGCACCGCAAGCGTGTTTAATGTTGCTGATAGCTGTCCATGTAATGCAGCACAGATGCACAGAAATACCCAGGGTACCGGGTCCATAGAACACATCCACATCACACCTCCGCACACATGACGGATGTGTAATGGGTACTGTCAATTGTTGCAGTCAAGGGATTCTGGGTATGTAGACTCTGTGCTCGGTGTTGTTTCGCAGGCAATACTTTCTCCCGCCGTGTGGGAGGGATGTGTCGCGTATCACCTGCCTCAGTCTCCGCTAATAATGCAAACCATACTCCGGAGAATGCTAAATGTAGGTGTGTAATGTGTACAGCCCCATACTACTGTCCAGTAGGCAATTGTCATGGATGGACACCCGTATGGCCAGAATGGCACCCACAACTGCAAACCCGGTAAATGACATAGCAGCGGGAAGGCATAACACAGGAAATACACATAGGGACTACAGTTGACATTCCACATACAAAGCAGGACGTCATGCCAACACCGGCGTACACAGCACTCACTCTGCCTGCAACAGGCTGCGGAGCACCCGCTACCGTGCAAGCGTAACAGATGTGCGACCTGTGGAACACATACTAATGGCACACACACACCGACAGGTAGGATATATAAACTATGGCTTTCACACCTATGAAGACAACATGGTTAAATGAATGCATAGGTAAGCAACATGTTCTGGTGGTGTTATAGTGGAAATACAGTGACGGATATGTCCCATTGGGACGTCTGCAGTTTAAATTGAGCATTTGCTAACCAGCATCTTTGGATGTATGTAATTTGTCCACAGTAGTAAATCACCTGGTTATGTAGCACCATGTAGAATGGGTAGTCCAACAGACATCCGCGCTCCCTGCACACACAGTATCAGTGAAACCCACTGCTCACAAGGACACAGTCCGACAAGCTCTACACTTTACATATGCACAGTGGTGTCCAATGTAGGACCCAAAAATTTGTCTAAAGACAGGAATGCCGCATTCTTTCAACACTTAAGTGAACTCATTGACGTCACAGGTACACATATGCACACTAAACGTGTTTAATGTTGCTGATAGCTGTCCATGTAATGCAGCACAGATGCACAGAAATACCCAGGGTACCGGGTCCATAGCACTGCATCCACATCACACTTCCGCACACATGATGGATGTGTAATGGGTACTGTCAATTGTCGGTCAAGGGATTCTGGGTATGTAGACTCTGTGCTCGGTGTTGTTTCTGAGCAATCCTTCCTCCCGCCCTGTGGGAGGGATGTGTCGTAGCACCTGCCTTACTCCCCGCTAATAATGCAAACCATACTCCGGAGAATGCTAAATGTAGGTGTGGAATGTGTACAGCCCTATACTAGTGTCCAGTAGGCAATTGTCATGGATGGACACCCGTGTGGGCCAGGATGGCACCCACAACTGCAAACCGGGTAAATGACATAGCCTTGGTAAGGCATGACACAGGAAATACACATAGGGACCACAGTTGACATTCCACATACAGAGCGGACTCTCGTGCCAACACCGGCGTACAGCACTCAGTCTGCCAGCAACAGACTGAGGAGCACCCGCTACCGTACAGCGGAACAGATGTCACGACCTGTGGAACACATACTAATGGCACACACACAGCGTCAAGTAGGATATATAAGCTATGGCATTCCCACCTATGAAGACAACATGGTTAAATGAATCCAAAGGTAAGCAACATGTTCCCGTGCTGTTATATTGGAAATACAGTGGCGGATATGTCCCATTGGGATGTCTGCGGTTTATATGAAGCAGTTGGTAACCAGCATCTTTGGATGTATGTCAATTGTTCACAGTACTAAATCAGCTGGTTATGTAGCACCATGTGGAATGGGTAGTCAAACAGACATCCGCGATTCCTGAACACACAGTATCACTGAAATCCAATGCTCACAAGGACACAGTCCGACAAGCTCTACACTTTACATATGCACAGTGGTGTCCATTGTAGGACCCAAAATTTGTCTAAAGACAGCTCTTCCGCCTTATTTAATCACCTAACGGAACTCATTGTAGTCACAGGTACACATATACATAAGCGTGTTTAATGTTGCTGATAGCTCTCCATGTAATGCAGCACAGATGCACAGAAATACCCAGGGTACCGGGTCCATAGAACTGCATCCACATCACACTTCCGCACACATGACGGATGTGTAATGGGTACTGGCAAGTGTTGCGGTCAAGGGATTCTGGGTATGTAGACTCTGTGCTCGGTGTTGTTTCGCAGGCAATCCTTCTTCCCGCCCTGTGGGAGGGATTTGTGCGTAGCACCTGCCTTACTCTCCGCTAATAATGCAAACCATACTCCGGAGAATGCTAAATGTAGGTGTGGAATGTGTACAGCCCTATACTAGTGTCCAGTAGGCAATTGTCATGGATGGACACCCGTATGGCCAGGTTGGCACCCACAACTGCAAACCCCGGTAAGTGACATAGCGTGTAAGGCATGACACCAGGAAATACACATAGGGACCACAGTTGACATTCCACATACAGAGCCGGACTCGTGCCAACACCGGTACTGCACTCAGTCTGCCAGGAACAGACTGCGGAGCAGCCGCAACCGAAGAGCGGTACAGATGTGCGACCAGTGGAACACATACTAATGGCACACACACAAGCGTCACGTAGGATGTGTAAACTATGGCATTCCCACCTCTGAAGACAACATGGTTACATGAATGCATAGGTAAGCAACATGTTCTGGTGGTGTTATATTGGAAATATAGTGACGGATATGTCCCATTGGGATGTCTGAGGTTTATATGAAGCAGTTGGTAACCACCATCTTTGGATGTATGTCATTTGTTCACAGTACTAACGCATGGGTTATGTAGCACCATGTGGAAAGGGTAGTCAAACAGACATCCGCGATTGGGAACATACACCAGCAGTGAAAAGCACTGGGCAGGTGGACACAGTCCAGCAACATCTAACTTGACATATGCACATCGGGGTCCATTGTAGGACCCAAAAATTCTGTTCAGAGAATGCCTGCTAGCTTCCTGCATTACTCCTGTGATCTAATTGTCGTCACCTGCGTCACAGGTACACATACCCGCATAACGCGTGTTCAATGTTGATGATAGCTGTCCATGAACTGCAGCACACATGCACAGAAATACCCAGGGTATCGGGTCCATACAGCTGCGTCCACATCACACTGCAGCACACATGAAGGATGTGTAATGGGTACTGTCCACTGTTGCAGTCAAGGGAGTCTGGGTATGTAGAATCTGGCCTCGGTGTTGTTTTATGAGGCAATCCTTTATCCCGCCTGGGAGGGATGTGTAGCACATGCGACACTCTCCACTGATAATGCACACCATACTCCGAGAGATGCGAAATGAAGGGGTGAAATGTGTGCAGCACCATACCAGTGGATAGTAGGCAATTCACATGGATGGACAACCGATGACTAAGATGGCACACATAAATACAAACCCGGTGGAATTACACTGCGTAGTAAAGCATTACAATGTGTAAGTCATACTCTTAGGGACTACAGTTGACATTCCCCATACAAGAAACACAGACAACCAGCCGATGAAGTCCAAAGCAAAGGCAGGTACTGTAGGGACCGAGAGTGACAACCAGAGCACACCAAGAAATTAAAAGCGCAGTCACCATAGTCTGTTGGAGTTAACACTTGGTACGTCACTGGGTTTCATAAACGAGACTTATTCAGATCTACATACAATGTAGTCCAACCTACTACATTTACAAGCATTAATTGGTTGGTACATTAGATGTGCTAGGGTACTAATTACATGCCTTAAAGGCAGACAAAGCGAACAAACCTTGCCCACACTAGGA
>NC_056735.1:798519938-798674938 GCF_019279795.1 Protopterus annectens
ATGGTTACGGAGCTACTATCACTATACAGGGTTACAGTGGCCATGCCCATACACATAGAGGCACATAACTGACACAAGGTGTCACTGGGCATGCTCACACACTTAGTAGCACAGGGCTGTTCGGAATGCACTATGTGTCCATCTACACAAGGTTATACTGGGCATGCTCATACACTTGGTAGCATAGGACTGTTTGGGATGCACTCTGATTCTAAACACGGAAGGCTGCAGTGGCCATGCTATTACAGTTAGATGTAAAGAACACATTGTAATGGACTCTGATGTTTGTAGTTGTCATTGTTAGCAGGAATGCTGCACTACATATATCTGACACCGGTCTTTTACACAACATCTGCTGCTGTCCTTCATATTAGATGTACCATTCTATACCAAGCACAATACTGCCACTCGCAGTGATGTCTTGCTAGGAGTGGCAACTGCTTGACCAACACAATGAGCCAATGTCTTGCTGTAATTACGATGTTGTCCAGTATTTAAGCACAATCAAACAAAACCAGAAACAAAGTAAAATAAAACATCAAAACCAGGAGACAATAAAATCAATCAAAAGACAGCAGCTTAGTGCTTTCGCTCACTTTAATGCAACTGAGCTACTTCGGCAAAATGACCTCACATACTCCATTCATTTAAAAATAGCATGTCACTACATCACATGACTTGAACCTTAATTGATCAGTATAAAAATATATATAAATATAATTATATGTTTATATATAACTTTACACACATAAAAATCTATATTTTGTTGTATAAAAGAACATTTCAATAATAATAATCTCAAACAAAATAAAAATAATAATCTAAGCTTTGCTAATAACAAAAAACACTTGATATTGATGGTGCCATTAAGGCCAGGTGTTTGATCAGCTATCAAAGATATTTGCCATAAACTTTCACCACATTCAAGTAATGTCTTATAATTCCCTGTAAATAAATCAGAATTGACTCTCTCTAACACAAAGAAAGAAAACGTTTTAAAAGAGGGACAAATACTAGCATGAACTGCCAAAGCATTGGTGATATCTTTCTTTTCTATGGCCAAACAATGCTCATAGATCCTTTTGTTAAGGGCTCTAATAGTCTTGCCGATATAAAAACAGTCACATGAATCACATTTGGCACAATAAACAACATTTGTGGTATTACAGGTTAATTGGTCTTTAGCCCAAACGGTTTTACCAATGTGCTTGAATTCAATACAGGAAACATTAATAATGAACCTACATTGTTTACATTGTCCACATGAAAAACTACCTAAATATTGGATTTTGTGACTAAAGTCATACTTTTGTTGTTTTCTAATATTGATTTAATATTAATACTCTTTTTGTAAGTAAAGAGTGGCTTGTCCCCCCACAATTTTGACTAATTCTATATTCCCCATCATAACTTTCCAATAATCCAAAATAATACTTTTAATATGTGCCATCTGATTACAAATAAGAATAGGAAAGGCAAGGGAAAAAATGTTAACATTTCTATGTGGATCAACCAGGTCAATATTCCTCTCTCTGTCTCTAATTTTCAAAATAGGACAAGCTGTAGTGTCTCTGAACCCTAAAACTTCCTTAACTATTTTAATAAGCCAACTTGAATCATACCCTCTTTGTACAAAAAACTGCATGAGTTTCTGTACTTCAGTGGCAAAAACTGATTGTTCACTGGTTAACCTGCTAAGGCGTATGAACTGGACTTTGACAACCCCACTTTTCATGTGACTAGGATGCAGGCTTTCTTTGTGTAAATATTGGTTTACAAATGTGGTCTTTCTAAAAATCTGACTTAGAAAACATTGAGATGGAATGTCATATGTCAAGTGTACGTCCAGAAAATCAATGGACTTACCAAAACCTCCAACTGTAAATCTTAAAAAAATCAGTGGTGTGATTTAGGTGCTCAACAAAAGCCAAGAAACTAACCCGGTCCCCCTTCCAAAGAAAGATCAAATCATCAATGTAACGTCTGTAAAACAGAGTATTGTCCAAATAAGGGGGAATGTATAGATGTTTCAAGTCCCAATTGTCCATAACTAAATTGGCAAATGAAGGGGCTACCCTTCACCCCATTGCTACTCCAGATGTCTGTTGAAAAAAACTGTTAACAAATCTAAAGAAATTGTTGGTTAGAATCAATTCCTTCAAAGTACAAACTGTACTAGTGATGTTATTTTCAAAAGACGTATGTTGCGTTAAATACTCCCTTAAGTATACAAACCCAATTTCTTGATCAATGCTAGTGTACAATGAAGTGACATCAAGACTAGCAAAACAATAATCACCAGAAGTCTCAACTTCACTAAGTAATTCCAATAAATGCCAGGAGTCATGCAGATAAAATCTACAGTACAGTAATAGAGCATGGCTTGGACAACAGGTATCTATCTGTATGATACCCTTGTGGTGGTCATGTGTGTCATGTGCAGAATGCATTGTAGGCCACTGTATGCATTTCCAGTCATGGATGAACATATCCCTAGTGTGTTGGCATGTACGTGAGACTGCTATATGGCAAACAGTATTCTTCCCAGGGATGTGTGGGGCTCAGTAAGAATGGCTACATGGTATAGTGTAGTACTGCAGGGATATCACTGACACTGGGTTTCCTACATCTGTGTATCAGTTGAGGATACAGAATATAATAGGTTAATAGGTTCATACTAGGCTATCTGCCCTAGGGCAGTTATAAGCCTAGCCAGACTGTGTTTGGCTTTCGCCACCCATTTTAAATGAATTTTACTATGGCCTTTTTCCAGGTTAGTATACTCTGCCTCTGTGTAACAGTGACACAGAAGTGAGACGTTTGTGCTGAACCTGTCAGCAATGATGTTGGCAATGTATGTGGCATACGTGTATTCTTTGTCATTTAGGACTACTTCTGAGCATATCTGGGAATTCCCATCCAGATTCCTAACATAACTAAAGAAAGCCTTGTGATTATCCTTAGTGTCTTGTGCAACTATTCTCTTGAAGCTGGCCTTAGACGATTTTATGAGTGCCCGTATTTTGTTCCAAATACTGATCAGAGATGCCTTCCCTTTGTGGGATATTGCTCGATCATGTAGTAGCTACCTCCTTCTATTGTTTTCTGTTATGTGACTGGGGTCCACCAGAAAGGACGCCTGTCTTTGGAGGATTGGGTCTTGGTTATATTTGGAATTGCATGATCTGTGCATTCCTGAAGATGTTCATAGAATGCGTTTATAAAGGATTCAGCAGTGTGGGCTGTATTTTCCACAGGCCCGGGGGCTTTGAAGGATTCCACCTCTGTCTCAGTTTTGAGGTGTGTGGAATATGCTTTAGACAACATTTTCACTGTGGTTTTCTGGGCAGGGGCTGGGGTTGGTATGTGAATATACAGTGAGATTACTCTATGGTCTGATCTTACCAGTGAGGGATACACCTCTGGTCTGGAGCATAGAGTCCCCATGTTGGTGATGATCAGGTGCAGTATGTTTTCCCCTCTTGTGGGAGTGGTAACAAGTTGTTCCATAGCATTTGAGTTTATGAATTCTAGGAACCTTTGACCTAGATAGTTGGAGCTACAGTAATGCTCCCAGTCTGTGTGGGTAGATAAAGTTGCCCAATATAATGTTGTTTGGAGAGGCCTTCATATATTCATGTGTTCTTAAGTAGGCCAGATGGGGTTCCTGGGTTTAGGAGGGTGGTCTGTAGCAGGCTATGAACAGGAAGCCAGTTTTACCCCCTGTTAGTTGCACGTGGATAGTCTGTGATGCTTCATGCTGCGGCACCAACCTGGGGGTGTGGGTATCTCTGACAATTATTGATACTCACCCCCTTACGTAGTTAGTTCCATGTTTTGGGGCTGTAAAGCATGGTATGAGGTGTAACCTGGTAGTACTAGGGTGCTCTTGGGAGCCTTGAACCAGGTTTCTGTTACTCCACAGATATCAACATTCTCCATGCTGAGTAGAGTTTGGACTGCATGCATCTTGCGGTTTAGATGTCTGGCAGTGAGTATCATTACTTCTAGTTTCTTATCCCTTGTGATACCTATGTAGGTGGGTTTGTGTTTTGAGCCTTACCACCAGAATGCAAACCTTTGAGATTGGTAAACTGTATGACCCACAGCATACTGTCAAACCATGTCATACATACATGTGACCCCAGGTGAGACATATGTGTAGTACAACACAAAGTGGCCACCAATATGAACTACAATGTATGACTACTGTGTCACATGGTGCATGTCACCCTTGCCACATGTGCACTACGCATCTACATGCAGAGAATGCAACTCCACCTTGTTCACAAATGTACACCTGCAACTGTGTGCTGCAAACATCACACATGTACTGTCCAGTCCACAACACATGCAGGCACAGGTACACACAACTGCCATGTGGCACATGTGCAGACATTACACTTTTGGAATTAACACTGGTGTATAAAAAACTACAATGACAATCATAGTGTTAATGCATCAGGCATGCTGAGATATACCCACAATGATATCATTACACTGTACTGTGAACAACATGATAATATTACTACAGTGCTATGTAGTCACCCTGTGTATCAGCACCATGCTATCCTGTTCCTGCATCAATGTTACAGATTGCAGGAGGTAGCACAGTTTCATCATATGCACAGGGTGTGTACTTGGTTTGCCAGAGTCTGCCATTGACACATCCAATCGACATGTATGTGTGTGTGTGTTAGTGAGGGACAACAGTACAACATGGGGCAATGTTGATGCGGTGTGTGTGTATGTGTTAGCCCTAGGTGTTAGCATTATGCATGTGTGTATGCATGCACACAGTTCCACCACATGGCTGCCATATATGGGTGTTTGTGGACAGCCACAGACTGTACCTGCCAGGTCATACAGATCACTGTCTCTGACCATGGACACAGTACCTGTGCCTGGGAGGGGTGCTACGGACAGTGTCAGGTACTAAGCCAGACTGGGTACTGTCATCACAAGCAGTGGGTTGCTGACTGGACACATGTCCCTGCTGGGACTGTCCAGAGCCACATGCACATGGTCTTCTAGGATGGTCTGATGACAGCACAGACCCAGCATTGCTGGGGCTGGTACTGGCACTGTGGGAGCGGCTGCGGGTTTGTTGTCATCTGCGATGACTGCCAGCTGCTGATGTTGCTGGCATATGTCCACGTTGACACCTCAACCATCCTGCATTGCCCTGGCTCATGGACATGAAGTTGTGGAACAGATCTAATGTGTCCCCCCAATGTCTATCAATGACCTCGCCGACAGTACGGATGGCAGCCGCAACATCACGCATAGTGTCATTCATAGCAGTACGATGTGCTCTAAGCTCCCTCAGACCCTGTCTGGTGTATTGTTCCATATGTGCCTGTGCCTGCATTACAGCCCGGAACATAGCTGAGGTTGAAAGACCTCTGTGGGCATGTCTGACAGGGGCAGGGGCAGTACGACCACGGATGCTCCCACAAGAACCCCTGGACATCTGCCTGTGTGGTACCATGTCAGGACTCTGGCCATGGCTGCTGTGAGGGGATACATGTGCCACTGATACCACATTACCCTGGTCAATGCCCACTGTATGCTGTCCTTCAGCTAAGGACATTGGTGACAATGGATGTATCGGCAGGATGACTGTGCGCATTGATGGGGCTGACTACTGTGTACTGTCGATTGGCTGACCAAGAACAGACCCTGTCACACCTCCCTGTGCCATTACACATGTATCATCATTATCACTATCACCAGCAGTGGCTTCAGGTTCCCTGCTGCATGCCAACAGAGCAACACCAGAACCTGTGAGAGGAAGACAGGAAACACATTTTACAATGTGTACACAATGTTACCACACATGCACATGGGCACACATGCACACATGCACAAGGGCACACATGCACACATGCACACATGCACACATTCACAAAGGCACACATGCACATGGGCACACATGCACACATGCAAACACGCACATGGGCACACATGCACAAAGGCACACATGCACACATGCACATGGGCACACATGCACACATGCACACATGCACACAGGCACATGGGCACACATGCACACATGCACACATGCACACATGCACATGGGCACACATGCACACATGCACACAGGCACACAGGCACACGGGCACACATGCACACATGCACACTCCTCAGTACAGCAGATACAAACACACACACACCTGCAATCCAACACATACACAATACTGTTTGAGGGTATTATTAGTATTAATATCATTATTACTATTAATAGTATTGTTATTACACACTCACCAGCATGGATTGGCTGCATTGCTGTTACTCCAGAGGGACCTGCACAAATAAGAGAGTTATTGTCAGTGAATACAACTGTGTCATTGATACTGTGAGTATGCTACAGTACAGTAGTACAACAGTTGGCTTTCACAGGTGTAGTGATGCTATTCAGAATATCAATCTTGCACAAGAATAGGCAGGATAATAGCTACACACACAGTACACATCTCACACATGCATAAACTACCAGTGCAGAGAACAGTCAACTACAGATATGGCATGTTACCTGCACACTCCATGTTCACATGCTGGGTAGCTCTGGCCTCCATCATGACACATGTCTGTGGATGTTGTTGTTGTTGGCCTGGAGCCACAACACTTAGGAGTAGCTCCTCCACTCTGGTGAGGGGGGGTGGATAGGAACCCTACCACCTGTGGCAAGCTGTTGTCTGTGGATATCAGACGCATGCTGACAGACATTTCTAATTAAATCACTGCAGTGATGACGTACCTGCTCATATGTCCGGTTATGCATGCCTATGTCATTTACCCGATGGACAAGGTCTTGCCACAGTGCAACCCTCTCCTGCTGGTTCTGGCTGGTCCTGGAAAACAGTGTATTGAAATCCCGCACCAGGCTCTGGTGTATCTCCTCATCCTCTGCAGCTGAATAACATGGGTTGCTGTGATGCACCATCGCCCTGGAAGGAAAAGATACATATGTGAGCAAGTCATATGGCACATGTAATACTCTACTGTACTGATATCACTGAATTGCCATTTATAGCATCTGTCTGTCTATCAGGGGATACACATGTACATTAACACATATCAGTTCTCAGCCTACAACTGTGTGACAGTGCCTGCCACACTCCATACAATAAAATAGTATACACCAGCAATCGGCACACTGTTTGAGGTACACTGCACAACCTCACACTGAGGGTATGTATCAAGTTACTGGATGGAGAATATTGTCATCCCATGCAATGCATGCAATGCACATCTACAGTTTCACTGGTAATCCACTCTAGTCTTTGCTGTCATATCCCTACCTACACCGCAGTCGTACACAGGGAACCACTGCACAACATATGGCAATCTAGTATATTACTATCCCAATAACTGACACATCTTTCTCTGGCCTCACACCAAGGACATGGACTACCATGACAGACACAAAGTCACGCTGAGCAATCACACCATTACAGACCTTGCACACAGTCAGTGTCACACTCATTCCACCTCACATAGTTGGTATTGCACTGAGTACATGTGTGTGTGTGTGCATTGTGTCATAGGTAGGTACTATGCTATTGGCCCTGGGGCTACGGCAGCATAGCCTTATGCTATCCTGCCCTTTGGGACACATGTAATGTGATTGTACTTGCTCCTGTCAAACAGTTACACAGAGGTGACTCACACAGCATATTACCTATCGCCATAAAATTCATCAGAGGTATGTCTGACATCTACTAATGAGGAGCCTTGTTTGTTAATGCTGGGTGATTTAGTCCAGGGTATGGCATATTTGTGGATATCAAAGGGGAGGCTATTGTACACTTGTTTCCCATGTTCGCTTCTGACACCTCCAGTAGTGGGCAGGCAACCACCTATGTGGTAGTTAGTGGTTAAAGTGTTTTGGAATGGGGTATGGTACTCCTGTATCCACACTGGTGTTCAGTCCATGCCTTGGTCACCAGGCAGCTGTTGCAATTCATCTGCCCCCATGTCCCTCTCTCACTATGTATATATATATATATATATATATATATATATATATATATATATATATATATATATATATATATAGATAGATAGATATATTCATATACATACATATCTATAGACATTCATATCTATCTGTATATGTGCATGTGTCTATATATATCTATATATGTATGCTCTATCTATCTATCTATCTATCTAGCTATCTATCTATATAAGTCTATCTATCTATACATACCTCTCTATGTATATATATATATATATATATATATATATATATATATATATATATATATATATATATATATACACATACACACACACACACACACACACATACTTATAAACATCCATTGCTGTACAACTACATGCACATCTTGCCACATAGAATGCCCACCTTTCATGGTGGGGATGTCAGTTCTGTAACAGTTGTGAGACATACCATTCTGTAATGATATTGCACAGTGTTGTGCAGAATGCATTATGCTGTGCTCAGGCCGTATAGCTGTAGCAGGCCTCACTGGCTCAGTCCCACAGACGTTCACCACCACATGACATATACCTGCACTGCATGCTGTTTTCAATGCCACACACTACAATCTACATTGATATGTGCACATAGCAACCTTCAACTACATATGTATGTCCAGCCTTCGCTAAAGGTTGCAGTATGTCCCTTGCCCTATGTACATCTTTATATACATATAGATGGTTCACAGTATGTAGATTATTAGATTATGTAGTTTAAATTACCTTAGTCTCTAACAGCTTTTTAAGTTTGGCTGGCTGGATGCCTGGCTGCCTGGTTGGCTGGCTGGTGGGCTGCCTGGATGGCTGGCTGGCCTGCTTGCTGGCTTGCTTGCTTACTTGCTGGCTTGCTTGCTTGCTGCCTTGCTTTTTTTTTTTTTTTTTTGGGTCTCTGTCTGTCTGTCTGTCTCTCTCTCTCCAGTCGCTGCAATGAAAGTATTGCATGTGTGGACTGGCAGTACAGGCTGCTTTTGTAGGTATCTGCACATGTGCATGTGATGGCCTCTGCACCAATTGGTGGCCATCATTTACTAATTGCATGCAGCCTGCTGTGTGGTAATTGCAGTTCTGACTGTGATTTCAGGACACTGCTATAAAATGTTAGGTTAGGTATGTGTAGGCCTTTTAGTTTTGCAAGGTGGGGACCATGCTGGTTTGCTGTGGACACTGTTGTGTCAGTCTGAAGGTTGGTATGTCTCTCATATCTAAGGTTGTGTTGTAGCCACTGAATTGCATGTTGTACTGACACCTGACTGTTGCTTCTTCCAGTTCATTCTTCTCAGTGTGTATGTTAACTCAAACCTGGGAGTATGTGCTTTCCTGTGGGACTTGTGGATTAACTGGTATACAACTGTAGCTCTTGCAATGTGTTGCTATGTCTTCCCTATTTTCCCTTTACATTCACTCCTTGAAGGCCTGATATTTCTCTTTACTGGAATGTGTTGCCATGGCTTTCCTATTTTCCATTTACATTCACTCCTTGTAATGCATGTTATATTTCTTTCAGCAGTAAATTCAAATATGTTTACTGTGGTTTGGTGGCACTGCATGCAGTCTGGTGAGGCCAAGGTCTGGGGTTTGACACTTACAATGGTATCTTATTTTGCTGCTGAGCAGTAGTAGGGCCTTGTATTTTGTACTAATAGTTATGAATATCAGGCACATGCAGTGCTTGTACACTGCTATACTGTCCTTAGTTTGTTAGATGGCTACATCCTTTGATATTTCTGTGTTGTACTCCTACATGAGGGTGTGCTTGTGGAAGTAATTCTACAGCTATTTGCAGAGTGTGTAACAGCAGACAGGCTGATATGCCGGTGTGTTTCTGACACTCGCAGGCCTCAGATACTCTCAGGTATATATTTGAGCAGCCTCAGGGAAAGGTACATATCAGTGGGATACACCCGTGATATTTTTCAGATATTCTGCAGTTGTGACTGTGGGGACTGTGTGTGTTTTGAGCATATGTATTACTACACCATTTCTGACATGCAAGTAGTGTCTACTTTAACTTATTGATGGTGAACATTACGTGGGACTCCCCACCTTTCTGCCTATTGTTAGTACATTTCACAGGGAGTCAGTGGGGCACAGGTACCATTTTTGACAAATCAAGGACATTCCTGTAAATCAGTCACAGTTGGGATTTCTGGCCTCATACCTATTCAAATATGGTGGTGTTTATCCTGCTCTGATACCATGTGTGGTTTGTAAGGTGCTACTGTAACATTATTACCTACTAGTATGGCTGTTTCTCTTATCACACTCATGTAATGCAATTCCACAAGAATTGCCGCTAAACATACAGGGAACAAGCTTTGTGTAATGGCCTTCCTATATTCCCTTTACATTCACTCCTTGTATTTCATGATATATTTCTTTCAGCACCATGTTCTTGTATATCTGATGTGGCTCAGTGGTAATTCATGCAGACTAGTGTTTCCAAGGTTCAAGACTGACAGGGGTATTTTATTTTGCTGATGAGCAGACTACAGGCCTTGTCATACAGAGTGACTAAGGCACTTTTAAGCAGTTGTAAGTGGGTTTGCGCTGGTTTGCGCGATGCGCACACATGCGCACAGTCACTTAGCTATGCACAGACTCGCTTAGCTAAGCGCACAGAAGCGCACACCCACTGACTACTGCTTAATAGTGCTTACTCTCGCTAACACCCGCGCTAATTTCTTTTAAAGAAAAGAAAATGGGGAGATAGGAAAGTGGTGAAAAAGGGGGCACAAAGAGGATAGGACAGTAGGAAAACAAGCTCGAGATTTGCAGGAAGGATATAGGGAAGGCCCATAGCTGCCCATTTCTTTATCAGCAACAGCTGTGCATATGTGTGTAATTTGGAGTGACATTTGAAACCTTCCACCCCTGAGAGAGGGGTGAGGACAACAAAATATGTTGTTCAGCCAATTTTAATTATCAGTTGACATGTCCAGCAGACATGTCTGCAAAATGGGCAGCTATGTATGGGGCGTAATTTTTTTGTGGGAACAGAGTGCCCTTTTTAAATTTTTTTTCAGGTGAGAGTAGAATGTGAGGTACAGGAAGTAGGTATATTTGGGGAGGTAGGTTGGGGAGGTTAACAGACAAGACAAACAAGACGCATACAGGGGCGGAGTATGACACATGTGGGGGGGAAACACAAATGACGGGGACGGATGTTTGGATATCGCAAGCCCATGAGCCCACAGATGGCAACAGTGGAACTGAGATCCCCACCCATGGGTAGTTACCACTGCACCTTCACTGCCCAGGATGGGGCTGTGCTGGGGGCTGTGTAGGACGGGCAGGCACACCCGTAAATTGCGCCACCCTCGCCTCAAGCTGGCATAGGGGATCAAGCACAGAAAGCCTGATCTCGCTACGCATCACAGACTGGACACTATGGAGGGTGAGTGGACATTCTCCTCTGGCCATGCTTGCAGAAGAGGGACGAGCCCCATCCCCAGCAGCTCTTCCACCTGAAGGTGGCACTGGGCCACCGGAAGAGGTTCCGGCCTGGGCACTGGTGCCAGGTGCACTCTCAAGCTGAGGTGGGAGAGGTGGGTCCGCTGGAACCTGCCTTCCCTGTTGTCCTATGTTTACCAGTATTTTATGACATTTTGGGTTAGTAACAAACAACACCACTCAAAATTAGTTGTAACTGCATGCATCAGTATTCCCATTAACCAAACACCCATGAATTCCGAACATTGAGCAGCAAGCATAACACATGCATATTTAGAACAACAGTACACATTCCAACAGCATGCAGGGTTGATTGGTGGCAACAGGCCATCAGGTTTGGATATGTGAACAGGGCACATGCATCAACGTACATGCAGATATGTATGAACCAACAGGACAAATGTCCATGGGAATTAATTGTGTATACACATACCCAGTTTGGTATGGAATGGCATCATTTGTGAAAATAGGATAGGGTGACAAAATATTACATTAACAACTTAAACTACATATACATATGCTGTACATTCCTAGTATATATCCCCTACATGTATTAGTACAGTTTCCTATATGTAACCTTAGGAATGTTGGTGATGGAAATGTTACTGCTACATTAATATCCATTCCATTTTTATTCATACATGTTCATATCTGGCTGTGTTCAGGTACAACATCCTGCTACATTTGATTTATATGGCTCTAGACAACTGTGGATGTTCAGTATTTCATACAACTATACTATCTCCATATAGCAAGGGTACAGCAACATATCCAAATTGTGGGACAGACACATTCCAAGTTCAGTACTTTATTACACACATTTCACTCTTTGGTTGTGGCTGTCTCATTCGTTTCATTATGTACTCACTGCAGTATAACTTTATTCCAGACTTATTACAGCTTTCTTGGTAGATTCATACCCTATTTCTCACACTCTCACTTGTTTTATTTTTACATTTCAGGATGGTACTTAATTCTAGGCATTATTAACATTTCTTACTGGGTTCCAACAATCCTTTCCAACTGACTCACTTATTTCATATGGCATATTTTATAAGGGATGCATTTGACACATGTCTATCCTTTGTTGATTGATTACCACTCATTTTCAGGCTGAAGCAGTTATCTGATATTACAATACAGGTGGAGACCCTCTATTTGAGACTTGTTTAATGTTTATTTCTGGATTACAGGCTGCATCACTTATCTAATCTTACAGTACTAGCAGAATCTTTCTTCTAGGCTTATTTGAACTTTATTAATATGTAACAACACTTGAACTCTTTTACAAGCTGTCTCACTTATATTACATAACAATTCTAGAAAAATAATTACTAACCTGCCTCTTGGTTCAACCTCACCAGCCTATCAGCATAGGCTCACTGATTCATGGAACGGACACCTGCAGCTGTAATATAAATGATGTAATATTGGAACATAAATCTCCATACTATTGGCTAGGATAATTTCTTGCATACTTAATTACATGGATACTTACTCAGTAGTGGGGCATTGGGCATTTGCCGGGCCTCCTGGATCCAACGGTTCAGTTGGTCCTGCTTACATCTCTTCAGGTCCGCATGGTGGTGACGGACCTGTTCACAAGTCCTTGGAATGCCTGTGGCACTGGTGAGATCATGTGCCAACCGGTTCCACGCCTCTGCCTTGTATGCACCCCAGTGAACCTGGCCCTGCATGAGTTGTGCCTCATGATCATGGACTAAGAGCCAAACCATATATTTTGACTCCTCAACACCCCACCTCTGTGCTCTAAAGCGACTTCCCTCTCCTGCACCTGGCATCCTGACTGCAAATGGCTACCACAATCAGTTATGCTGTGTATTCCTGCCTATGGGGCTTATATATGCCCGTTTTCCCGCACTTATCTGTGATTGGCCATTTTGGATATTTATCAGCTTAAAATAACCTGCTTTGTCATGCTTCTATTTCCATTCATTCCTATATATATGCTAATACTGCATTTTTCAGCACAACTGTCATGGCTTAGTGGTTCAGTACTTTGACTATGGTGCACAGTATCCTGGGTTCGAGCCTGTGCATTGTTTTTTTTATTTTACTACTGTCTAGACAGGCTAGGAGGTGTGTCTGTGTAAAGGCAGCTTTGATACAGCTTGCTCAATGTTGACCACTGGTAAGCTCGTTGGCACGGTGTGCAGCTCCTCGCAAACGGTTTACACTGGGTAATGCGTTATTTGGCTATGAGCACTCATATTACGCTGTGTGAAGCATTGCTCAACTACGGGCACTCATTTTAAGTGTGTTAAAGTGCTGCTCAAATCCGGGCACTCATATTACACCTGTTAAACCGCTGGTTACCTGAGGGCAGTCATATTAAGCTTGTTACAGCACTGCTCACCTATGGGCACTCATATTTGGCCCATTTCATTACATTTTACTTAAATTACAGTTTTAATATACATATATATATATATATAGATATATATATAGATATATATAGATATATATATATAGATATATATATATATAAATATGTCAGGGGATTGTTTCATGCTTATTTAACTAAAAATAGAGAATGATGTTGTGGGGGCTTGAACCATGACTACCTCCTCTTTGGCTAACGTCTCTACCGCTACGCTATTGCTTCTTGGCTTAATTTGCATATTTAGATCTTATATGCTTTTCACTGTCTGCTAACTGTGGCTGAGTGTAAGGCATACCCGCACAAATGAGCGCAACTATGGGCAAACATTTTGGAAATTAAAAAAAAAAATTAAACTGTTATTTTTACATTTTACATTACAGTCGGGTTTATAGTCTGTGGGGGCATGTGTGGTGTTGTGTTCCTTGACATTTCCGCGGACTCGCTCGTGGGAGTTTACTTTCAGGACTCTGATGCTTCTGGGGTGTGTCCCTTTGCAGAACTCGGTATTCGGACGCGCCCCCTACTTCCTACATGGACCGTGTTAGCCTAGGGTATGATTCAGCATGCCCTCATGAATATGCATGGCATGCTGACATCATACCATTAGACTGCAGCCTCTGTGTAAGACATATTAACTCTTACATGGAGGTTTCGTGAATCCTGCTCAAAGTTTTTCTCACATTTATTTTTTTCTGACATGCACGGCACTTATATTTCTTGAATTTGTGGATTAGCCTTCCTGAATCTGAACCTTGTTCAATAAAATGTCAATAAGATCCAGCAAGTAAATGGGTACTTCTAAAACTAAACAGCATATCAATAAAACTAGCATTACAAAATGGTGGCATATGAGGCATTGTGTTTAGTCTGATACCCCTCACATTTTCCAGAAGGATGTGCTTCTCTTCAGATGTAAAACAGTGACATGCTTTACCTTCATGGTAATAAGTATCCCAAGAAGAAAGCATCTCGGTCACTCCCAGCACCTCAACCCTTTTGTTGTCACCAAGCAGGGTATAGCCAAGTGTTCATCATCTAATACAACATCTACAGTGATTTGAAATATAGTTGAATTAGGGCCCTAAATAAAGTAATCCTAGAGGACGTTAAAAAAAAACTAGATAGTAAAAAAGAAACATATTTTTATTACTCACCCACTTCCATACCCACACCCACACTAACCTCAGCTAAGGAGTCTTCTCATATGCCAGTAGCTGACCTGATTCACCAAAGTGACTTTGAGGTGGGTAATGCTGTCCCCAGATACAGTCATGATGTGACACAAGGGTCTTATTCTCCCTGCCCTTAATCAATTGCCCCATGGGGGAGGGTAAGTAATAATTCCAGTTGTTAGCTGGTTTATCCTATAACATAGAGGCATTCACACAGTTATGACAGTTTTTTACTCTGTCTACATGCCGCGGCTACACTTTCTTTCATCAGCACTAAGTGTGCAGTTACTGTGGGGTTGATCATTTTCTCTTTTTTTGCTGAAGGAGTGCCAGCTATAGCTATTCCTGCTTTGTGTCACTGGTTGGACCCACACTGTCTCTGTGATTTATGTCAAGATTGTGAGATCTGAGAGGTGTAGGCAAACATGAAATCCCTGTGCCAATAGGACAGCTTAGTGTCTAATACTTAAGAACTGGCCATTAAAAGAGTTGTAGTGATGTTACTGGGATGAGACCAAATAAATAACATACTACCTGTCAACACTGTCATGAACTCTCTGACACCAGTACTTGCAGCTAATAAATTCTGAAGTAGTATTACTCTAAACATTATTCCTGAGGAAATTATCATGTTTCCTTTAGGCAGGCAGAGGTTGTTAATTGCATCTCCCAAATTATAAAATCAGATAATGCTCCTCCGCCTGGTTACACTTGAACAAAATAAAACTTCTCACTCAAATGAGGAATGGCCATATATTTAATATCAAGCAACTCTCATTAAAATGCACCTATTAAGTCTTCTTTTATTCCTACCTACTCAAGGCAGTGACATTGAATCTAGGTTTGGAATTCTTTGTACTTTAATGCCTAAATTCCCTACTATTAATACAATTTTCAGCAAAAGCCTAGGAAACAAAAGATGCCTATAACATGAAAGAATCTGATAAACCAGAAGCGATTTTCACTTAACTCAACATACACTCTTCAAGCCTTTTAACCATCACGCAGTTATGGATCAAAATCATACTCTGCATATATAGTATGTCTTTCCATGGTATAATTAACATTTCTAAATAAAAACATCAGAAATACATATGGCTGAGCTTCCATACAATTTAAAAGCACCTTCTAAGTCAATATATAGCACAGTCCAAAACTCTCGATAACCACAGCCACAACTAGATACTTGCTGACTAAATTTGTAGCTAGTTCACTAAAATCATCAAAGTATTAGACTTTCTCTTCCTTCCTACTCCCTGAAAAATGCACACACATTTTATTGTCTTTTCAAGGTATAGACAGATGCATATCCAGAAACAAGAAGTGTAATAATACTTATGGACTTCAGGATTAACATGTTATGACACCTGAGTAATGAAGTTTTTAAAACACATGCAAAACTCTGCCCCTAATGCATGAAAACTAAACTCTAGGCACACAAAATTAAATTCAACAAAAAATCACTACAAGGCTTCCTAATCGCAAATATCAAACACAAAATATGTTTTTTAAATAACATACTCTCATGGCTGGCCTTAGGTGAAATAGGACCCCAGACAAAGGCTCCACACCCCTATCACAAATTTCATGTTTGCCCACCATACCAGTTGTAACACAGTATCAACATTGCATTTTCTTTCTTATTTTTTCACAGCCTAACTGGGCAAAACAAAACTGTATAGATACTAACACAGCAATACTGTAACTGAAGCTGCATGTTTCGTGTGCCATGAGTGGATGACCACTAAATGACTGCAACCTTTGCTGCCTGTTTTCTGCACTATTTCAGTTCCTGCCTACATACATACTTTTGTCATGGTTTTTGCATTGTTAGCATACACAATGCACCAATGAGTGATAGTGTGTGTGACAGCCATGCAACATAGAGAAGTGACTAGAGCTGATGTCCACAACCAGAAACACTGTTAAGCATATTTTTTTCTATATGCCATCACACTGTAATATCCTCTTACTTTAGAATATTCTGCTGTTTGCTGTAACATAGTGTGCTTTAAAATGGTGTGCATCTTATTGCTCTAAAACAAGCCTTGTAGAGTAGCTGGTATGCTAATAAAGTAATTAACTGTCATTGTCTATGAAATGCACCAATAGTAAAATATGTTTACATCTGTACTGTCTTCTTTGTGATAAAGTCCAGCTTATGCAAGTTATATGACAATGATTTAATATTTGTAGAAATTTTAGACAGTTTGTAAAGAAATTAAAGCTACTTGTTCACATTTAGGGATATAGTTTATCCTGGTTTTGAACAAGAACAGAGCCAGATTTTAGCTAGGAAGTCTTTCAAACTGGATTTGAAAGATGGTAGGAAGGGCATTAACCTGATGGATACAGGTAAGGAGGTCCATGCCTTAGCAACTTTGAAGGAGTATACACAATGACCAGCAGATTTGATAGGTCTGTAGACAGACAGGAGTTTTTTGTCACTGGATCGCAGTGACTGACTGGGAACATTGTTGTGTACACTGTTTTTTTTTTTGTGCTGGACTGGCAGATGGATGCTGGATAATTATATAGGTGGTAAGAAGATGGGCATGTTAGTTGATGAGGCAGTTTTAACCATTTTAGGCTTTTTAGTGCTATACAATGGTGGGTTCTGAAAGGGGAATTTGCTGCAAATTTAGCAACTTTGTTATAGCATTGTTCAAGTTTTTATTTTTGTAAAGATTTGTTGGGAATTCTAAAGATCCCCTGCATAAAGTGGATGCACTGCAAACACATGCCAGGTTAAGCACTGATTTACTTGGCATTACTCATTCTGGCAAGTAATGCTGGCATAAATACAGTGATCTGTGAAGACATCTCTCAGACTTTTTCTGTTGGTTTGAAGAAGAAGGTAGGGAGAGAAAGCTTCCATATTGCAGTTAGGTATCTGTTTTCATTAAGTACTGTAAAGTAGTCTTGAAATGTATTGCCATACATACCTTTATCTAACATGGATATACTTTGTTCATTAATATGAATGAATTAATTTTTATTTCTTTTTTTGCAGCAGAAGAAGAAATTGCTAAAAACAGAATAGCTTGCCAGAGGGTGGCCACTGGGCATAGGTGCATTGCTAGAAGTATTGCACCTGTACTTAATCTGTTTATTTTAATTATTTTTTAATTTTAACTGTTTGTTGACCTCATAAGCCCACTGGATATATGTGCCTTTTCAGAGACAGCCCAAGAGAACTGCCCGGTTAATTGACTCAATTAAAGTCACATGATAGACACATGAAGAAGGTAAGAATTAAACAATGAATCCTGAGCAAAAATGTACAACTTTTATCTAGTTAGTTACTTACTTAGTTAATTAGTTAGTTAGTCAGTTAGTTAGTTAGTTAGTTAGTTAGTTAGTTAGTTAGTTAGTTAGCTATACAATTGGTTAAGAGGGGTAGAGTATTGATCTCTTTGGATCAATTTCAGTCTTAGCCCAGTGTGCAAACAAATATCAAGTGGAAAAAAATAAGGTAGTCAACTGAAACAACTACATACAATATTTATTTCAGTTGGCGTAGTGACATGTTAGGAGTTGCAGAGATGTTATAGTGAAAATGATAGGCAGTATCTATCGGTGATTTGGGAGAGTAGGTTATGTGACCTGAAGCACAGCATTTACAAGCATCTGATGCTGATAGATGTTTTTAAGTTGTGCAGAAAAAGAGTAGTAATTTGAGAGCTATTTAACATTTGTGGGAAGATCCCTCTCAATGTTGTGTCCAAGGGTAGAAAGGAAGTGGTTAGAACACTGTAGTCTGGTTTTAGTTGCATGCAAGTGTGGCCCTGAGAGGCTATGAATTCTAAGATTATATGATGGAGGCTGTCTAGGTAAGGTAGATGAAAAAGAAGGGCAGGAGTTTTCTTTCAGCAGATGTAAAAGTTGGGAATCAAGGAGCAGAATGGCTTGTTCATGAGCTAGTAGCCACTTGGCTTTGACTAGTGTAAGATAGGGTTGTTCATACTTTGGGGAAAGGATAGCAAAGAGGTAGACAGAATGGGAGATTGTTTGGATGATAGTAGAGTTTCTTTTGGAGGCAGATGCTACAAGAGATAATCAGTACTAAAGATGGACTAGAAGAATCCTTTTGACAATAGCATTTCTAGTTGAGCAAGAAAATAAAGAAGAGATTTTGTTAACCCAGAGGAGTAGGGAGTTTATCCTTTTCTGGTTGTTTTCAAGATGGAGGAGGAAGTTAAGTGAAGGATTAAATCATACTCTGAGGTATCTGAAGGTGTTAACCTGCTCAATGTCATTGTTAAGGTGGTTATGAATAAGAAGTGAGTTGGGATTGTTCTGGCTTTTACTGGTGGTTCCAAAGAGCATAGTTTTAGTTTTTAAGGCGATAAATAACACTTTTTGCTACTGATCCAGTTAATGGGTATACAAAATATTTTTTCATATCATGTTGACTTGAATGGGTTGTATGGTTGGAGCAGAAGATAACCATGTCATTGGTGTATAGTAAGATTTGAAGATGGTGAAGGTTGAGTGTAAAAATGGAGAAGAGAAGAGGGCCAGTATGGAACCTTCAGGGACTCCTTTAAGTAAGGGATTGTGGTTGATTTACTGTTGCTAAACCTTTCTGAGAAATGTCAGTTGGATAGGTCATTTTAGAACCTAGGAATAGTGTCAGTGCTAAACCCAATGTAAGTGAGGTGGCTAAATAGAACTGGGTGGACAACTAGGTCAATGGCTCTGGCAAGGTTTATAAACATGGCTCCAGTAAGGAGGCCTTTGTCCATAACTAAAATAGTGTGATCAGTGAAGGTCCAAATTGCAATGGAAGTGCTGCAACTGGACTAGAAAGCAAGTTGCTTGGAAAGGAAAAGGCAGCATTGACTTATGTAGTTTGGGAGTTGATTACTGATCAGTTTTCCTAAGATTTTCCAAAGGGAGGGGAGGATGGAGATTGGGTGGTAAACACTGGGTAGCTTGGGGTGGGATTTTTTTGAAGAGAGGTATGATTTTTGCTGTTTCACATATAATGGGCATACAGGTTTGAGTTAAGTAAATGTTTTAGATATGTTGCAGAGGAGTAACAGAGTACTCCCTACACTGGAATATGAACTAGGGGGAGACAGTGTCTGTCCCTACAGGTGAGTCACATTTTAGGTTTTCAATGAGAGGTCTAACATCTTTGTTAGCAGTCTTTTTTAAGTAGAAGAGTGGAGTATGGGGGTGAAAAAAAAGGTTGATTGAGGGAGAAAATTATGTGATCTGATGGAAGGGATGGTGGAAATGTGAGTAGTAAAGTCTGTAGATAAGAAAGAAGAGGAGGAATAGTGAGAACTGGGGGGAAATGTATGACTTGTTAGCCAACTGACATCTACCCAAAACTGTTTAGGGGAGTGAAAAAGATTTTATTGATCTGGTCTCATATGATGGCTTACGATGTTTGTTTGGACAATTTTCTGAGAATGGTGTAGTGTTTTCAGGAAGAAGGATTTCAGTCAGACTTCCTTGAGTGCCATGCTTTGTCTCTGAGCGATAGCAAAGTTTTGACTTTGTAAGTGAGCCAGGTGTTTTTATGGCATTGTATAGTCTTGCAGATTACAGAAAAATTGGGTGAAGAACTGGGTACATTGTTAGGGTCAGTTGAAGAGAGTATTGGGACCTGGTTGATAAAGGATAGATACATTTTAAGTTTGTTAAGGGTTACTAGAGATTTGTGGTGGAATGCAATGAGGTTTGGAGGAGACTTTTTGCTATCAAGGTGTATGTTGAAGCTTATGTGACAGTAATCTCTTAGGATGGGAGTGTGGAAAGATATATCAGAAATGAGTGAGGGGGTATCTGTCATTATCAGATCAAGCAGTATGTGATGTGATGAGGAAGAATTAGATATGGTGAGTTCTGAGTCGAGTTCTGTGAGACTAAATACATTAAAAAGTTCAATTATGCAGTTTTGTGAGGTGCCAAGGAAATTGCAGTCAAAGGCACCAAGAAGTATATGATTTCTAAAGCTCCAAACAGAGCAGGTTAAGTCCCATAATTTGAGTAGGTGATTACATTTTTGTAATGAAACAGGGGAAGGATAAGGGCAACAGCTAGAAGAATTGGGGAGCTCAATGGGAAGTGGATTTGTGTTATTAACCAATTTGGAAGGGAATCAGAGAAGACATTACTTTGAGCAAGGGGTTGTATGTTGATGTCTGACATGCAGGGAAGGAGAAATAATCTCCTTGCCTTATTCCTGGCCTGGCACCAAGAAAGGAATTAAAGCCTGGGTAGAAGTTGTGTATGGAAGGATCCTGTGGCTTAAGTTAGGATTATGTGATATCAATGATTTGGGAATTTGAATAAAGATAAGGGAGTTTAGTTAGTCTATTTTATTTTGTATGCTTTGTGCACTAATAAGGAAGCAGGACACAGTGTTTGCGTCTGGATTTGACTCAACATTATGATGTAAGAGTAAGAGGATGAGTATGGTTGTGAACTTTATGAGGAATTTTGGAACTTTTATGGAGGCATTTAATGATAAATGGATGCAAGTTGTAGTGTACTTGTAGTGGCAGAATTGTGTATGTGAGTAATGGAATGACTAGTATAAAGGAGAGCAGTGGAGGGGAGGAGTGTAAAGGAGTTTGTAGTAGTACTGAAGGGTAAAGTGAATAGGAAGTTGAAGAGAGTATAATGACTTTATGGGTAATGGTGTTGAAATGCATCTGCATGGTGTGAAGATGTTTGAGAGTGGTGTGTGCATGGATGCCATGGGCAGCAGTGGACCAAATCAGAATGTGTTAGACTATATTACTACTTAGGTGTCAGAAACAATAATTATAACAAAATCAAGCAGAGTGTGATAAAAAGCCAGGAGTCTGCTAGAAGATGAAAACAAAAATGCTTAGTGCTTAGTTGTTCATTGACATTATGCATTACTTTTTATCCATTTCACTGTGTTGATCTAAACAGTTATACTTGCATTTCCCATGTCTGTATAACTGTAATTAACCTGTTCCCCAATAGCACTAAGTTCTTTTTTTTTCATTTTCTAGCAGACCCCTGACTTTTCTCCTACTCTATGCCTGGTTAAACATTTTCTATCAGACTTCTTCACTTCCCACAGCACATTCATTGTGTATATACAGTAAATAGTACATATTTCTATATTTACCCACTTTAAATTAGTTGTATCCCCTTGAGCATCACCTGATCATATACTATTACTCTACTCCCTTAAGTACTCCATCCTTCCTAGCTATTATTCCTTTATAACTTTCTCAAGCATACTCAGCTTATTTATTATTTCCATTTATTATGTTCTTGGCTATAGTCATCTACCTTTTCTTTCCTTCTGTATCTCACTTCCATACCTCCTCTCCAGTATACTCCTGTTAATATCTCATGGGCCTAATGCCTTTGTAATCTATCTCTTTCATGACTAATTTAATTTCATTTTCCCCACTACTCCATCCCTTAGCGTCATCCTTCTTATTTAAAATATATCTAACCAAGTCTTACTGCTCCTATCATACAATGGCATTTGCAACAATCTCTGTCTCTGTTATTATTGCAACTACGTAATTTTATTTTATAACTTTTACATTAAACATATCACTTATACCTTTTAGTTTTGATGTTGATGCTGATGTGATATATTATGTCTGTTGATATATTATATCTCAATAGTTTACACCCCCACATATGAGTGTTACTTCAGTTGCAAAACACAGCAAATAAACATACAGAGTAATTGTAATCTTGATTTCCATGGCCGATTGAGAGCTAAACTGCAAATACTAATGCTACATAAAATATTCATGCAAACAGTGTCCACAGGAACATGATATAACATTCACATCTTGTATCACAACCATTTTGGACATAATTCTTATGACTGCTCTTAAAAATATCTTCTTCTTCTTACCTTTCTACCTAACTCAATAAGTTAAAACTGCTCAGTCCTAAAAACTTGGCAACTAAGAACTCTCAAACTCCCACTCTACTGTATAACCAATGGAACTGAAGATGTTCTGCAGAAGCATCTACATACAAACAATTGATCACAGCTCTTTGCATCATCTGCCCAGAAGAAAAAGCTCTGTTTTTGTTTATTGTCACCCTTGAACATATATAAAACACTTTACATTTATTAAAACTGAGGAGAATGAAAGCCACCAAAGTACTCTAGTTAACGCCATAGATTGGGCACGTTTTATGAAGAAGAAATGCAACATGGATTGAATGTCAAAAATATCCAAGTAAAGCTGACATCAGCACTATGTGTTAGAAAGCATAACCAAATCACTAGTTCACAGTTCACAGTATAAAGTATACCTAAGCTCAGGCCAGCGGTTATGCTAAAACACAGACTCCACATTTGCATGGTATACTAAAGCCAAGTAAAGAAGCTTGTGGCATCTTAAATTTATTCCTTGAGTAGAGGTTTTATACAGTAAACTCTCAGTTAACCAGCACTCACAGGGATTGGTTTATGCCAGGTAAATGTAGTTTCTAGTTGCTTTAGAGTTAATATTAAAAATAGGTCAGACTAATACTGTACCCCATATTATTTGTTTGGTTTGACTTGTTCTCAGGTTGGGGAGAGAGGGAATTTATTCCTATCTTCCTTTTTAAAACTCTAAAACTCTAAAGATGTAAGGTACGTTTCTGCTGGGGAAAACAGAAAGTTCAGCACATTAACATTGTACTTAGGATTTCAGGCTATTTTAAGCCTAGCCAGTTACCAAACCATTATACCATCCTCCCTCTATTTCTTCAATATTTTTTTGCCAGTTGCTTGAGCTCCGGTTAAGTGAGAGTTTAGTTTATTTGAACTGGGATTTTATTCCATAAATGAACAATGTTCTAGGAAGCAAAATTTAAATGTCTTATAGTTCTACAAGAACTGGGATGGTAACAAAGATCATTGTCTCTAAATGATATTTCAAATACATTAAATCAAAACTCATATTCACTCCTCATTGTGAAAAGCTTTGAATCCTAACTATAATTGGCCTCTTGTAAAATGGTTGTGAATGGAAAATAAGGCCAATAATTGATGTCTGTCAGAGTAGTAAAGATCCTGAACATCACACAGGAATCAATAAATTTTATTTGTACTTAATAAGATGCATTGATTAATTTTCAGGGTCCTAAAACCCATAAAACTGCATTTACTAAAATTCTTGTTAAATCAATTCCTATTCAGCCATTTTACTACTTTAGAAAAAATGGAGTTCATATAACTATAGAATGCTTTCTGATTTCTGTTGTGAGAAAATTGTTTTTCTTCATAACTTGACTTCCATTCTTCTAATAGATAATGCTGATTTCATTTATCTACAGTCTGTACAGAAGCTTTGGTTGCCTGTTTCAATATTTTTATACAGCCATTGTATCTTTTGTTTTTCTTTAGTAAGCTGCTTATACACATCCTACCAAACAGGAGTGTAAGCACAAGGACCAAAGCCTCTAATTATTTTATAACTTTTCAACACAGAGATACACTGAGATTCAAAACAGTCCCAGTGACACAAAGGTTCAGAACTACAGTATTCCAAACAAGAATCAGTATTACATTCAGAATGTTATTAGCTTTCCTAGGTTTTTTACTGATATCATATTATTTATTGCCAGGCCTAAAACTACAATACAATGGCTGAAAGAGATTTGTAAACAGTTTGTCACCAGAATAATTCAAGTGGTGCCCATAAAGGAATAAAATACTTGGTGATATATGAAAACGTCCCTGCTTGTGATTAATATCATATACTTCCTTACAAAAAATCTTGTAGCCATTTGTTGAGAAAAAGATCTTTGCAAATTGATATTCTGTTTGATGAAAGGTAGAATATCATTAAAATAAACTGTTGCAATATTTTGTGTATGATTTCAGAAATTATAGTAATAATAATAATACAGCTAATGCACACTACTGCAGAGAATTAACAGCTAACTCACATTCAAAGTAATAAACAATTCCAAAATATTGTTAAAACTCTATCTTGGCATTCATTTTCAGTATCAAAAAAGAGTGCAGAAGGTTTGGATTCACTAACTATCCCTCTGCACAATTATCCAGGCTACCCCTATGTTGACTTCAGCGCTGTCACCAAAAACAAAAATGCATCAAGGAGAAACTTGCTAAAATTCCCACCAGCATAGCGTCAAATTCCTAAACAATTAATCCTCTTGTAATTAAACTAGGAAGCCAAAATCTGAAAACAGCACAGGCTCATGGTTTCATCATTTTGCTATGTTATAACACCATTCTGAAACTATTTATGAACTCCACCATAATTCATCTGCCAAAGGCCGCATTCCATAAGAAAACTAAAGATTACAGACCAGTAGGTAACCTAAATCCTCTAACAAAGATCTTTGAAAAAACTATAAACAAATTTGAAACAATCTCTTACTTACATTTTAAAATACAGCATCCTCACAAATAGACAACATGTATGCAAACCTCAGTGTAATATCTTTATCACCACACTCCTACCAATACCATCTCTTCAATCTTTGAAGAAGGCAAACTCACATGTTCTATATTTATAGATTGCAAAATGACATTTGAATGAGTGGACCATAACATTTTACTAAAAAGTCTAAAAATATATTTTTAGTTGATGTGTGTGCCTGCTTCCAGAGTTCCTTACTAAACAAAACATTTTGTATCTCTGGATTCAAATATCATAAACCATATACCTATGATGGGAGATCACAGGGATATGGACTAATTCTTTGCTGTTTTCACTACTAATCAATAGCCACCATTCTGATCTATCTAAGTCATACTTTACGCTAATGACTTTGTCATAACCAGAGTATCAGCACTGCACCAACAAATCACTTTATTTCTACAAAGTTTCTTCACACTATACTTGAATTGGATTTGCCCTAACAAAGTTGTGCCAAATACCAAACAATCCACAGTAAGGATATTTGGTACAAATAGTTTTCTTCAGCCCATTTTCGCCTCTTCCTTGACAGTCCTCACTGGCCACTACCATTCATTATTGAGAAGAAATAATCTGAGCTCCTACTGGACAATTCATTACCATTTTTTATTTCTCCTGTGGCAGCCTATGCACAGAATGTACTGACACATCTCTGAGAAGCTTATACAAGCTGTAACTTATACACAAAAGAAGATAGGCAAGCCATTGTCATAAATACTTTACTCCACAACCTTGTATAATCCCTCCCAATTATACTGTTATATTCTCTTCAAAATTTTAAGCCCCTGCAAAGAATAGAGAATAAAATATGAAGTTTTGTACACCTTTTTTCCTGCACAAGAGTATTACTGGATAACATGAAAAGAAATGCAACTATATCCCCACTGAAGCCAGGACATCATTCCTAATGAACATTCACAAATAACTAACAGAAAGATCACTACTGTATCAACTTAAAATCTCATTTTCTAAAGGATTCCTTCTTTCGCTCTGAAACAGTATTTTGTAAAATAGTAACAGAATGCTGGAACAAAATGCTGCAGGACATTAGGACAAAACCCTCCATCAGAGACATAAGAAAAGCATATAAAAGTATGAGAAGGAAACCTTTGAGTAGTCACTGCAATGACAACTATTGCTAATTTACTATGCAACAAGTCTTAAACCCTATAGATCAATTTCATCTCTTCTGCTCTACCTTGTATTAAACGTGTAGACAACTGATATACATACTTCTTCATTCCTCTCGCCTTTTATAGTACCTGCTTTACCCTACCTTGCACTCCTCTTTATTGCTGTTTATGTTTGACTGCACCCACTTACCCTTCTACCTACACCCACAATGCCTTGATTTCACATTCTCATTTCCCCTCCCTCACATTTACCTCTTCTCTCACACTGTTTACAATAGTCTGCTCTCCCCTAGTGTTACCCTACTTGAATTTTTCTTTTTCTTTAAATATGTCATTAATTTCATTTGTGCTTATATTATTGCAGGTGTTTGTTTGTGTAAACCACTCTATAATACAGTCACCAAGTGCAATACATCCTGGACCGTGGCTGAAATAGGTCTGATTTTTGTAAAATAAATAAATTAATATCCTTTTCCTTTCTCTTTTATTTTATGTTTGAATTATCTTGTTTTGTTTTTGCCCATTTATTATTATTTTTTATTTGTGATCAGGCATGGAACAACCATTGGTGTAGCAGACACCATAATTTTCTGGGCTTCCTCCACACTGATCAAGGGATCATAGCTGTCTTCAGGCCTGACTCTCTGCAGTGGGAAGAAGGATGCCATATGAAAGGCAATGTGAGAAGCTCACTGGTGGTATACATTGCTGTTTCCATGGTGCTATGCATAGGTGACTAATCAGACAACGCTCCTAATCAGACAGTGTTTTTTTTTTTGGGGGGGGGCTTCCTTTAGCACCTGGGTTGAGGTTCAGTGCCTTGTGAGGTCTGAGTAAGGTCAGCAGCTTGACTCATTACAATGGAGTACTTCCACATGTGGTTGATTAAATCATGCAGCCAGCCAGCACTGACTATCTGTCATAAGAGATAGATGTCACCCATAAAATCAGCTATAGCAATGACTCATTTCTGGATATATTCTCCTCCAGGTTGGCTCACATCTATGCTCTGTTCCCTTTCTTGTGTATCAGTCTCCATCCCATGTTTGTAGTCCATTCCTCCTTTTCTTTACAAGGTCTGTCATTAATTTATAGAGATGCCTTAAAGATGTACTCCTGTGAATTATTAGAAGGAATTTTTAAGGAGCTCATAGAAAAGAGGATGAATGAATACTACCAGCCCCTTTTGGGGTCGGAAAATGGGTTTGTAGCTATTGGGACTACCACTGGCCATACTTTTACCAGAGGTTGTATAGTGACCTTTAACAGTGGTGTAGGAGCTATAGGAGATATTATTAAAAATAATGGATAGTTTTTGATATTTCTGCCATGGACATGAAGAAAGTAGGTGTGTCACCTATGGTTATTTTCAGGAGAGACTGTAGTATAAAAAAAAGTGTTAGAGACAGGTTTTCAACTCCCCAAAGTTATTGCTAGACAGAATGCCATAGCAAAATGTAGGAGATATTCCCAGTGCTTATATATAATTGAAGGAGACAGTATGTTTTTAAAAGGATTTGGTAGGATAGAATGCCCAAACAGGTGCAACTGTAATTCTAAGAGAACTGTTTATGTTGCTTTATGCATGAAATGCAACTCCTTTTAAATTGGCAAAACAGACAGAGCTTTGAAAGACAGGGTCTACAAACATGTAAAGCATATAAAAAATGCCCTGTGTAAACACATTCAAGAACATGATGGACATGAGTTTGCTTTTTTTTATTATACAAGTACTTGACTGTGATTTGAGGGAGGACCGTGAAAGATTAGGTTGGAATGCAAGGAATTTGAATGGCAAAGAACAAATGCCTCAGGTTCTTTTGGTTTAAATGAAACTTTATCTCTCTCTTGCTGGTTGAAAATGAGGCCATTGTATTATTAATAAAAGTTTATATAAATAGTTCTTTAACTACACAGTAGAGGTTTTGACCTTAGGTACATTTATTAGTGTTCTCATTAAGTTTTTATTAACAGTGGTTCCCTATGTATTTTGTCACTGTTAATAAAAATATCTTTTAAAATGTATTGTGATTTGAAGTGTCATCAGTTGCTGGGGAACAGTGATTAATTGGATTATTGGGGGTGGGTAGCTCATTAGATGAATGGGATATATTATGGACACTTTTGTAACAGCAGAATTCATCATGACTGCCACCCTCAGTATGTTACCATTTATTATCTGCATGTCTTCATTCAACTGTACAATCATTGCAGAAGCAAAGATTGTCAGGCTGTCTGGATTCTTAAATGGATCTTGATATTTCAGGACCAGCAGCACATGTCTGAATGGCAAATAGTACCTTTCCTTTCATGGTGCATAACTGTCTATTGTCTGCATTTGAAATGGTCTTGTGGAATATATCAAAGTATAACTCTCAGCTATCCAGATTTTTATAGAATGCCTACATTTTTTTGCCTCATATTTTGGTCTGTTCTTCATAAAATTTGTGATTTATTGGCAAATCATTGAGAACTGATCTCACTATATCATGGTAGACATCTGAGATTCTAACTTCACGTCCTTCTTAAAATGTATGTTAATGTAAAACATTTTATTCTATCGACTTTCTAAGTTTATAAAAGCAATATTTAAAAAGTGCCCCTATATTGGCCATTTGTCCCCCCATTATTTTTGACTTTGGTCCAGAATTCTTGCACTAGGAATTTGAGAGATATTGGGAAATTTCCTTAATCCAGAGCACAGTGATTGCATACAAAATGGTGGGTACCCATACTGGATATTTCTTCATGGCACTTTGTCTCAGATGGCAAAATAAAAGCCTCCATTCCTCCTGTATAATGAACCTCAAACATAATAACCCTGTGTTCTGTCATGATTCACCTTCATCTTCAGTACTAGTGCTTTTTTTCCATCCAGTGCCTATTCTATAGCTGGGTTTCAAATATCTTACACAACTTGGCATTCAGTGTTTAGTGACTTGAAATAATATAAGAGGTGCTAAGAGGTGCTGCTTATCTTCACATTAAAACAGTAACCAATTCTGAACTCTCAGTTAGACAGAATAAAAAAGAGCACTGAATAATGAAAGTCCATTTCCCCAGAATAGTAGGAAGTACAGTATTTGTAGTTTTTCAAATTGAAATAATAGCATTGTCATTTTCCATAGCATGTGTCTAAAAAGCATTACAATCTTTATATTTTTATATGTGTTAAATGTGCTGTTCATTAAATTTCAGTTATTTTAACATACTTTTCACTATAGATCCTCTCCAAAACGTCTGAGTGCCACCCAGTGTTTTTTCAAGAAAATCTCACCACCAGATTGTCAGTTCTGTTAGTATTTTAAGATACTTTGCAGAGTCACTGCCACTTGTTCTACGTTATTACATTTTTATACATAATTCTTACGGATTGCAGTTATTGTTTTACAAATCATTAATTTGGCTTTGCATATAAACTTTGTGCAACAGAAATAACAGAACTTCATTAAGCAAGTACTCTTTAGAAACTATTGTTTCTTAAGGGCTAAAGGAAAGATACAATGGCTGCAACATTTGTAGACATTAGCACACATTAGAATGTGCAGTTATGAAATTGTATACAACCTCAGCATGAAAAACTATTCTTCACTAAAAAACACAAAGTACTGAAATCTTTGAAAGCAAACCTATTAACAAATAAATAAATGAATAAATAACAGAAAGCATAGCTAGTTGTGAACAGATTATCTGTCACAAACAATTAGATACTTGGGGTCAAAGCAGGTTGTTGCATGTAAAGTACACCCTTCAGTAATACCTGAAGCATCTCACATTGAGCAGAGCTTCTCATCTATTACTGGGAGTCAGCATTTATATATATCTCAGATCACCACACTATCCCAGAGAAATGGCTAAAGTCTATATGACATGATCAGTATATATTTACTTCAAGACCCAGCGACGCAAATATTTGGTCTCTACCTGGGGTGATATTATGATGGACCTGAGTTTAAATCCTATACCAGATTAGACAAATTATTTTTAAGCGCATTTCATTTTGTTTTGTTTTTAACTTGTATGTTTCCCAGAGTTGTAGCTCTTTCTGATTCCTGAAATCCAGATAGTAAGAAAATAGAAAACTAAAAATATTCTCCTATCTGGATGAATATGTGCTTCAAAAGTACATAAGCTGCACTTCTGAGAGTGAATAATTCATATGTATTTCTTACATCCTCTTGAATATGTATTATTGATTATGTATAATATGTTCAGATACATGAAAGTCTCAGCTGTTTCAGTGATGCAAGCCTAATTTTCTGAAGTCTGTGGTTTAAGTACAAACAGAGGTACTTGGTCATTCAAATGTGCTCATGTTTCATCAATGTGCAGATCATCCTTTGTGAATCTGAGCTTGGTTCACTTGAAAAATGCTATGGTACAGCTAGTGAATCAATATGTTTAACAGTAAATGCCAGATACAATTACCCTTGTAAAATAGTAGACTATAAGACACTCAGCCAGTTTGATGTGCATCATTTCTTCTTAAAGGATGTGCTTTACTTTTCCTGTAAAACAGTGATGTGTTTTCCTTTCATAATACTAAGTGGACTAAGCAGAAAACATCTTAGTTGTTGCTCATCTTGTGTATTCAAATAAGACAATGAGGCTTGGGTGTTTCTTTTAAGTAGTTTAAGTAGTTTATTAAACACAATCACATCAGGATGATAGGAACACTAAACTTAAATAAACTAATTGACTGCTACATACATACATGTTTTCACTTCAGCTGCTCATTCAAGATGGCATTTAGCTTGTATGTGCTCAGTACTTACATGCACATCCCTATAGACTGGAAGGGTTCTTAAAGGTACAACACATACTCTGATCTAAATCCTCCCTGTTTTACTAATCTGTCCTGCAATGAAAATGACAATTGGATGAGCATGCAAATTATACAGTTATATACAACAATAACATCATGTCCAGGTTGCTGAACATTTGGGGTTAAGTCTTGAGATATGATCTAACTCTGTAATGTAATAGTTAGAACTGGGTTTAGCAACAGGGGCAAACACTGGGGAATGTTTTTCTTCAGGATTTTCATGGATACGTTCAGGAACAGGAACAGACGATGAAATGTTCTCTGGAAGAGGAACATTAGACAAATCACTATGAGAATTATTACAGGCAAGATGCTGTAACACTGGCTCGGACAATGGTAGTAAATGTTACCAGTTCTGACTAAATTCCATCCCTTGTAACTCAATGATGTGCAATCTTGGTTCCTCACAAAAACGTTTCACAAGTCCTATTTGGTCAAACCATTGTGCTGTCTGCATCCTCGCTATCTCTCCTTCTTTTAATGGATTCAGAAGTTTGCTGGTTTTGTTATAGTAGGACTTTTGGGACAAATGCTTTTTTAGAAGTGGGGCTTTTACTGCTTTGTTATTTTTAGCACTTGGAACCAACAAATTCTTATTGATTGGTAGTGTGCTTCTGGTTTGTCTCAACATTAACCTCTGGGCAGGTGAACCAAGTTGATTGTCGCGAGGAATGTTTCTGAGATTTAGGAGATTTTTGAAAAATATCACTATTGTCACATTAAACTGTGGGTTTTCAGGACTTCTAGTGATATGAACAAAGTCCCATGTTTCTACAAATCTTTTGAAATGCTGACTGGTAAACTGTGCACCGTTGTCAGAAATAACTTTGGACTACCATGGACAGAAAATGTGTCTTCAACTTTGTAATGACAGTACTGGACATGAGATTTAGAAGTAGGTCAATCGCAAATCAAATCGCATAAGAGCCTACTAACAACAAGTAATGTTGATAATTTCATTCAAAAATATCTGTAGCTACTGTTGACCAAAGCAGTTCAGGAATCTGGCTTAGCTGAAGTGGTTCTTTCTTTTGATACAGTTTAGTATATTACAAACAGAACAGGCTGAATGTTCGTTTCTCAATATCTTTTGACATAGAAGGACAAAATACTCGTCTTCTCACCCTTCTTTTGGCAGAATCAATTCTTAGGTGACCACGATGCAAGATTTTAATATACTCAGGTTGCAAGTATTTTTTAACAATCACTTTTGGACCTTTCAAGATGATACCACATTCCATCAAAATCTCATCTCTGTAAGGAAAATACTGCTGTACATCTAGTGGTTAACAAGACTGCTTTGACAGCCATCCTTGACTGATAAAGTGGTTGAGCTTCTGAAGAACTGGATCTGAATCTGTGTGAGTTCTAAGCTCTTCAAGATGTGTGGAACAAAAAATTCTCACTTCAATGACATCAAAATCAGGTTTCTCATTTTCATAATGTTCAGTGGTGGTTCTGGGCAATCTGGATAAAGTAGGTAAAGGTTGGTGGTCAGTTTCAATTTGAATAGATCCGCCATTAATATAATCATGGAACTTTGAACATGCACACACAATTGCCAAAAACTCTTTTTCAATCTGGGCATACTGCATCTTGGTTTGGGTAAGAGTTTTGGATTCATAGGCTACTGATTTGCCCTCTTGAAGAATAACTGCACCAAGACCAAACTTTGAGCATCACAGAAAAGAGCTACTGGTTTGTGAACACCATAATATGTTAAAGTGGGTGGACTGGCAATTTTTTTGTTTCAGGACATCGGATGCTCTTTGGTGTTTTCCGATCAGGACCAGGTTACATTTTTGTGTGTCAGCTCTCTTAGTGGTTCTGAAAGTTCACTCAAATCTGGAATGAACTTGCCCAAATAGTTGACCATGCCAGAAAATGTTGTAGGGAAGTGACATTGTTTGGAGCTAGCAACTCAATAATAGCAGCTTGCCTGGAAGATTCTGGTCATAAGCCTGAACTAATAAACTAATGACGCACATAAGTAACTTCTTGTAGACTAAATTTAAATTTCTGAGGATTCAGCTTAAGATTGACTTCTCAGGCATGTTCCAGACATTTCATGAGGTTTCTATCATGTTGACTTTACCATTGCCTCCTACAAGAATATCATCTATTATAATAGGACATGGATAGCCAGAAAAAAATTGTTCCATCTCATGCTGAAAGACGTTGTTGGGAGAATTTATCCCAACTGGCATTCTCAAAGTACTGTACCTTCCAAGTGGTGTATTAAAAGTGGTTAGCAATGAAGATTTTTGGTCAAGCAAAATTTGCCAAAATGAACTTTTTGCATCTAGGACAGAAAAAAACTGTGGCATTTGGCATAAGAGCAGCAATGTCTTCAACTGTACACATTGGATGATGAGGTAATTTTACTCCTTTGTTCAAATCCCTTGGATCAATATGTATTCTAATATTATCAGAGCTTTTCTTATGAGCTACCACCATGGAAGACACCCATTCAGTTGTTTAAGCCACTGGACAAATTACTCCTAGATGCACCATTCTGTCTAGCTCAGCTTTGACTCTGCCTTGCATAGCTACTGGAACTTTCTGTGTTGGTCTGATAACTGGGCTTACCTCATGGTCAAACTTCATGGAGTACACAACTAGGAGTTTGCCTAATTTGTCTTCAAAGAGATCAGCATAGTCAGAAAAAATAGTTTGTGTGAAATTTTCCTGGTTACACGTGCTTACATGGTGGACTTCTGCATTAAATGAAAGCAGTCCAATTTTCAATCTGTCTTTGAGGCCTAACAGTGACTGCATGTGCCTCTTGACTACATAAAATTGCAAGTCATAGCTGTTTCCAGTAGAATAACATGAAAGCACTACTGAGCCTTCAGTTTGAATTTCTTCACCACTTTAAGCAACAAGCTTTGCACACTTTGCCAGATCAAGCTTCCTCACCTAATTTTACCTTAGCAAACATTTCTGCTGACATAACATTGCACTTTGCACCAGTATCAACCTTGAGCTCTACAGGTCTCCCATTAATCAGAACAGTACAAAATACTTCATTATTTGCCCACAAATCTAATGCATTGGCTGTTTCATCAAGGACAGACACACCATCACTATAAAAAGTAAGTTTGCAGCTTTCTAGTTGATCAACTTGCCTCTTTGAATGCTCTCTTTTAATAAAAGAAGATGACCCTTTATATTTACAGAACCTTTTGCAATAGTTCCATTTTTTATGTCACTGCTGACCAAAAGCTAAGCACTTCTCTTGCTTATGCTCATGATTACATCCACAATTATGACAGTTGACTATAAGTCTAGTCACAGCTTTTGCTAAGTCACTCTTCTGCTTTACTGAGTGTGCTCTGGGTTTGACTGTAGCTGTTCTGGGTTTTGCTGAAGCTGCCACACCCTTAGGCCTGTATCGTTTAACCTCATGCTGCATACTATCAACATTAGCAGTGGAAGGCACTGCAAGCATACTTTTCTCATTTGTAAGCATATTCATGTGCTTTTCTGTGAGCTCATATATCTGACAAATCTCTATGGCCTTATTCAAAGTAAATCACTGTCTCAAAGCAAAATCTTTCTCACTGCATCATCTTTAATACCACACATATCCTTGTCTTTTATCAACTCATCTCTCAAATCACAAATCTGCATGTTTTTGCTTTGTTTCTCAAGTCAGTTATATATGCTGCAAAAGTTTCACCAGGCTTTTGATCTTTTGTGTAAAATAAGTGTCTTTCCATTGTAATATTCATTTGGGGGTTGCACATTTCTCTAAATTTGCATTTTAAACACTTCAGGTATTCCTGTGTTTCAGTAGGAACCAAAATATGGTGGTCTTCCCCCTCCCCTGCATACACAGCTGTGGCATACACAAATGAACGCTTCCTTTCAATGACTTCTGAACTGGCTAAATTAACCAGAATAAATGCCTTTGTACCTGTGTCTTTATCAGAAAAAGCAGCCTGTATGACAATGTCATACTCTTGCTCAAACACTGTCCAATTTTCAGCAACATTATCAATAATGTAAATAAAATACCAATTTATTTATGTTCAAACATACAACTGCTTCTTGAAACATATTCAACTGTACAACAGTTGCTTTGAAATGACTATATTCTGTGAAATAATTATACTATAATACTGCAAACACTTTCAAACACCTTGCAGACTTTGGATATTTCAAAATCTTTAGTTAATATGAAAAAGAAGCACTTACTGCAAAAATACAGTTGTTTTCCCTTTTTTATACGTTTTATGCAATTCAGAAGTTATTTCAAGCATTTTTGTAAGCATTTTGAATACTTTTGTCAATATATTATAGTTTCAAACATTTCATTTAACTAGAAAATTGTTTTGAACATTCTGAGTGCTTTGTTTCATATTCATTGAGTAAAAAATCATTTAAATGAGTTTTAGTATCTGGAATTATCTTTCTGATCTGTTTGTGAGTCATCTCAGCTTCAGATGATTCACTTCTGTATATTCTTCCAGTTGTAACTGCACACCTCATGGCTTTGAAGAAGTTTTACTTTGGATCCCCTTCTGACATCACATCATTCGTCTTGTGTATTCAAATAAGACAATGAGGCTTGGGTGTTCATTTAAGTAGGTTATTACACACAAAAACATCAGGATGGATGATAGGAGCATTGAACTTAAACTAACTGACTGAATGCTACACACATACATGCTTTCACTCCACATGCACACTCAAATTTGCACTCTAGCTTGCACATGCTCAGTACTTATATGCACATGCCCATAGACTGGAATGGTTCTTAAAGTTAGAGAATGCACTCTGATCTACATCAGTCACCCCCAGTACATTAATTCCTAAGGTAGTATTCAGATATAGATTATAGATGTGTTCATAAAACAGCCCAATATCTATTGTGATTTGAAATCCAAGTAAAATAAGGCCACAGACAATATAAAAAATACACAGCTATATTGCAAATAAAAAGCAAAGTTTGTCTCCTTCCTCCACCTACATGCATCGATACACACACTGTCCTCATTTGAAGAGCCTTTTTATCAGTCTGCTGCAGTTTTATCAGACTAAGGGCTATGTAGTGATTTCCCTGGATACTATTGCATTCTCTATTCTTAATCAACAGCAACAAAGGAGACTAAGCATTGACTCCAGTGGTTTATATACTCAGGTTAGTTTAGTGTTCAGACTCCTGACTGTTTCCTGTGTTGTTTTGCAGGTAGTAAGTGCTGCTGCAATTCCTCTTGTCAACACTCAGTGCATTTCTGCAAAAGGGCAGATGAGTCTTTCTCTTCCTGCCCTGGAAAATATCAACAGTGAATGGTCATTCTTTTTACAAATGTAATGACTTTCTGACTCCAAAACCACTGTCAATATATGGGTCAGTGAGAGGTGCAGGTGAATATACAGTCCCTGTTCTACTAAAGCTAGGAATCCACTGTCATAATGATGCTATTAGGGTAAGGAATGACAAAAAATGATACAAATCAATACTTCCATTTCTAGTCTCACATTGTTACTTTCAGGTAAAAAGTTCCAGGGCACTACTTTATTAGATTCTGTTGATGAATAAATTAACCCATTTCTTCCCATGTAGACAAAGGTTGCCCAATACTTCAACAAAACTGTAGCATCAGATATTTCAGCTGCAGACATCATACACTTTAATAACCTTGCACTCAGATGGAGGATAGCTATCTCAATCAAAATTTCCAAATAGATTTCACATGTTAAGTGTTTTTTTTATCTCCTACCTTGAACCATTCCATACTTCAGTCCCTAAAATTTAGAACCATCTCTAGGAAGGGTGAAAGGGTCAGCTGCTCCAGGTACATGCTGGTAGGAGTACAATCTGAACACATACAGAAGAGCAGGCTAGCACGTACGGTTGATGCACGGATAAACCAACCTTGAATACTGCAAACAAAATCCAGCACTCTGAGTGTGTATAGTAAAAAAACTGATTTATTGTCAACCAAACTGGTTTCAGCAGTTAACTTTCTTCAATGGTATGGTCAGAATGATTAGACAGTCCTTATTTATACATTATTAAAATGAAGCATATGACATCATTTCCTGTTTAGGTTAATATTTAAATAAGACATTAATCTAATATATGACCAAACAATAAAAATAAAATAAAACAGTGGAAAAACAAATATAATCCATAATAAACCATCATAATGAAAAAAAACACAAATATTCCAAAATTATACTGTTGATAACATATTAAATAATAATGATAAATATATCAGACCAGTGAAAATTATTACAAAATGGAATTTAAACCAAAAATGTTTGTAACCATAGTGGAAAATGGTAACAGATAATTTATAACTTATCATTGAGGCCCAGTGGAAACAAACCACCCAATTTGATTATCCATTTAGTTTCCTTGCTGTTTAACAGTTTATGCCATCCAGTTTTGAATGCTCTGTGACCAACAATCTTATAAATAGAAATGAAAGAGAACTGAGCTGTCTTGTGTACAACAGTATGTTTGTACAGAGCGTTGGTAGCCCTGGCATTTCTAATGTCACCTAAATGCTCAGAAATTCGAATACACAGCTGTCTAGAAGTTTGACCAATAAAAAATGCCCGACATGTACATGTGGCCAAATAGATCACCCAGTCCGTGCTGCAATTGGCAAAATGATTAATATTAAATATCCTGCCTGTATTCTTGCTAGTAAATTCCTTTGTTGTAAATATGTATTTACAAAAAGAGCAGTGACCACAAGGATGACAACCAATCAATCTATCTCCTGACATAGTAATCTGGGTCATGCAGACATCCTGAGATGTGATTCTTTTGTAATGTGAGAAATGTGATCCTAAAGTTTTGCCTTTACGATAAGAGTAAAGACATCTCTCGTCTAACCACTTGCCAAGATGTGTATTTGTTTGCAGTATATTCCAATGATGACTGATAATGTCTTGTAATTGGTAGGTGTTCCTGCCAAAAGTGGTTACTAATCTAAGTAGCTGACCTGAGAACTGAGCCGTCCTATCTTTATAGCCCAATAAACTATCCCTCGATAAATTGTTGGTCGTACTAGCTGCAGATTGAACATCCATTTCGTTATGCCCTCGCTGTATGAATCTGTTCGAAAGGTCATTCTGACAATGCTGAAGGTCTACATGAGATGAACATATTCTCTTAATTCTGATAAATTGAGATTTAGGGATATTTCTTATAATGTGTTTAGGGTGGAGGCTAGAGGCATGTAGAAGGCTGTTATATTGTGGATATTTTGTGTGCACAGTGGTACGAAGCGTATTATCCTCTTCCTTGCTCTGGTGGACATCCAAAAAATCAATTTGGTGTGTGTCATAGCTTACTGTGAAACTAACACCCCATTTATTGCTATTCAGATATTCCACAAATTCCATAAGGTACTCAATTCCCCCTTTCCAAACCAACCAACAGTTGTCCAGGTACCGTCTCCAAATATCCATTTCAGGCAAATATAGATTGTGTGTTTCATTATATATAATCTGGTCTTCCACATATCCCATGAAGAGATCTGCATAGATAGGTACAAAAGAGGCACCCATCGCCGTGCCCTGAATTTGCCAGTAGCATTGATCTTGAAAATAGAACACGTTCTTAGTTAGAACATGTTCAGCCATACAAATGAGTAAAGTATTAAATCCTGGACTGTAGAGGTTGGTCTTAAGTAGCCAATATTCCAATGCCAATAGACCTGCCCAATGTGGTATACTGGTATATAATGATGTTACATCTAGTGTACACATGATCCAATCGGCTTCCAGTTGTGATTCAGAGACAATCTACAGGAATTCAGTAGTGTCCTGTAGTCTAGCCCATACATGTGACAACAGGGGCTTCAAATATTGAGTCAGGAAGACTGATAAAGGTTCTGTCAATGATCCAATGCCTGAAACAATAGGTCTACCAGGAGGTGTAGAGAGGGATTTATGGATTTTGGGCAAAAGATACAAGTATTGTTTGTCTGGATCCTGAACACTGAGATGAAATTTTGTTTTAACACTGATAATGCCTTCCTCAACAGCAAGCTGTAAAAAGTTGTCTAGCTCCTGTTTGAATTTAGGTGTTGGGTCAATGGGCATATGTAGATAATGCTGAGTATTTGACACTTGTCTTTTACCTTCAGCCCAGTAATAACTGGAATTCATAACCACAATGGCCCCACCCTTATCAGCAGGAAGAATAGTGATATCTGTATTTTTACTAAGATTGGTAAGTGCCTGTTGTTCCTGAGCATTTAAATTATTTCTGATAGTGTTTCCTGTACCCAATTGGTGGTGTAGATCTTTGAGAACAGCATTCTGGAATATGGCTATGTGTTTGTCCATTGGAGGACAAAATTTGGAAGGTAAGAATCGAAATTCAGTAGATCTTTGAGTTGAATCCTGTTGATCAAAAAATATTTTTAAATTCAGTCTTCTACAAAAATCAATAACATCTGATGCAAATGTGCTTTTATCAACAAAGAAACCAGGAATAAAACCTAGACCTTTATTCAACAAAAGCTCTTCCATGGGTGTTAATACATATTCAGAAATGTTATGCACATTAGAACATTCTATGTTCATTTCACTATTGACTGAAACAATTCCTCTAGCTTTCTTATGCTTCCATTCCCCCTATGTCTGTGCCTAAAGGGTGATGAGCACTGTGTACCCTTTTTGGAGTGGGAGAATCCGACATATTAGTGGATTCAGTATCAGTAGTAGATGATTCTTCCCCTAAACTCCTGTTGGGTGATGTACCCCTTTTACGTATTGATCTGGGCCACTTTTGTCATGTGTGTGTAAAGTTTTTGGGGCCCTCTGCAAATCTTACCCCTTTGTATAATTCAAAGGGTTTCCCCCCTCCTATAATCCTCTATATCTTTAGTAAATTTCTTTAATTTCTTTTCTTTGAGAGTTTTTTCAGAGGCTGAAAGATCCTTAGATAACTTGCTAAGTGATTCTTGAAAGCTCAGTTGATTTTCATATAACTTTAATTTTTTTACACATTTCTTGCACATCACAAATATTGGTTTGAATAGTCCTGTCATAAAATGAGGACAAAATGTTGACAAACATCATGGCCGGATCTTGTTGTGCAACATTCCACTCCTTGATTAATAGGTCATCCGGTTGACCAACCAAAGGCTGTAATTTAGTTCTAAGACCCCTCGGGGCTATATTCTGATGTTGGTAGGCCTTAAATAATCTGGAGTGCCAGATGTTAGAATGTAATGTTTTAAATTTTTTACCAAATTGAGTGAATAACATACTACAATCGTCAACTGGATCAGATATACCACTTACAGCAGATATATTATTCGAATCAATCCCAAATATATGAATGTCATCTTTATCTGCGTATAGTCCATGTACCATATCATTAAGATCCATGACAATAGATTGTACATATGTAAAGACCAAATGTGATGTGTTAATGTCAGATTAGTAAAAAATAATCAATTGTTATACAACTGAACCAACCTCCAAAAAAAAAAAAAGACTCAAAGAAAATAGTTCTGATTAATCCAATATTAATACTGGGTAATGACATGCAGAGAGACCAAATAATAATATATAACCAAGTGGTAAAATCCAAATGGTTGCACACTGTGATCAATAGTGGAGCAGAAAATTCTTTATCAATATGTAAATGCCTCTATGATAAAGCGGCAAGGACTAGAATGTGACACCTAACCATGGTTTTATGCCAAAGATATTAAAAAAAAAACCTGATCTACTGAAAATGTGCTTCAAATGGACATATGCCTGATGAGAATCAAACCGTAATCTGTCCTGCAATTATGTGATAAAAATAAACAAGCAGATGCTGTTGTTTTGTTGTACTCAACTAACATTCAAAAGATCTTAAACATGTAACCAGAGATAAGGGCTAGATATCTCCTATGCCTGATGAGAATCAGTGATCTGTCATGCAATAATGTGATAAAAAATCACCAAGCAAACGCTATTATTTTGATATACTCCACTGACTTTCAAAAGAAGCTGAACATGTAACCAAAGATATGAACTAAATATCACCAAATAGTATGGTGTTACGTAATGTATATATATATATATATATATATATATATATATATATATATATATATATATATATATATATATCTTATCCAAAAAGAGATGTTTAACATGTTATACAGGCATTTGCTATACTTGTAGTGTGTCCGTCTGAATACTAGCAGATAATTTGAGAAGACTTATCCAAACAATGGCCTGCAATGGTTAATCAACCTGACCCTTAGCTATAATATGTTAACAAAGCCAATATAAATATATTGGATCAAAATACCATAGGCTTCCACAGTAAACTCTGAGTATTAATGCAGAAATAAAGCAGGATGCACAATGACTTATGAATTATTGATTGAATGCATCTCATAAGTTAGTCTTAATATCAAGTCAAAGCACATGTAGATGATGGTTAAATGCCAAATCAAAATGCTTGTATCCTAGAAAAAATGTCCAAGTTCAAACAAGGACCAATTATAATAAATGATGGTATTTCCTAGACATAAGAGACAAAGGGCCATATCCTTCTGACTTAATTTATATAGATGCTTTCATATATTATGCTTAATGTCAAAACAAAAAGCTGGAAACAATAACTTGTTTGACAAGAGATGGTCAAAATTACACAAATAGTGCACCACCAATGTTCAAATATAAAGCGCTATCTGTAACTGCCCAGTCTGATTAAACAGTGGCCCAAGTTGTAATATTTCCTATATAGCACCTAGAAAGATGTTACCATCAGTATACACAATTCTGGTTCAACAAATACAGACAAAATTATTGAAAATATATGAATCACATTCCATCCATACAATAGGATGTAATGAAATTGGTCCCACAAAATGTTTCAAAAAAACTATAAGATAAATAGAGTAAAAAAAACAGTACTTGTATCCTTCGAAATAATGTTGACATCTAGTAGATGATATTGCAACAAGTATGTCCCAAACAAATCCCAAAGGAGTAATCCAAAAGGTATTCCTAAATGCGCGTTTGTAAAATAATAGTCACATTCCCGCCAGATAATAAAATGAAAATTGTCCTGCCAGATGTTGCATATACAAAGAATATGAAATAAGAACAAAAAACAGTACTTGTATCCTTCGAAACGATGTGGACATCAATTTAGTCAATGTTGCGACCAATATGTCTAAAACAAATCCCAACCAAATAATCCTGAAGGTCTTTTGATTAGAAAAACAAGATGAACATTGTAAAATAATGATAATCCAAGCAGTAGGTTGAAGCGATGACCAAGATGAACCCAAAATGGTGCCCGACTACTGTGTATGTGTTGAAAACGCAATACCAAAGCACAACATGGCAAATAAAATGTTAAATAAGCAAAAAAATTAGAACTCCTGCAATATAAAACAATCGAATAATCTCCACTGGTCCAAAAAATCACAGATGGTTATACTCGTGTAGCTCCACAAGACTGGGGGAAAGAATCCTCACCAAAAATACTGAATCCACTGTCTCAGCGCTTCACCCTCAGATACCAACAGCCAGCAACAAGGAACACATACAGAAGAGCAGGCTAGCACGTATGGTTGATGCATGGATAAACCAACCTTGGATACTGCAAACAAAATCCAGCACCCTGAGTGTGTATAGCAAAAAAACTGATTTATTGTCAACCAAACCGGTTTCAGCAGTTAGCTTTCTTCAGTGGTATGGTCAGAATGATTAGACAGTCCTTATTTATACATTATTAAAATGAAACATATGACATCATTTCCTGTTTAGGTTAATATTTAAATAAGACATTAATCTAATATATGACCAAACAATAAAAATAAAATAAAACAGTGGAAAAAGAAATATAATCCATAATAAACCATCATAATGAAAAAAAAACACAAATATTCCAAAATTATACTGTTGATAACATTAAATAATAATGATAAATATATCAGACCAGTGAAAATGATTACAAAATGGAATTTAAACCAAAAATGTTTGTAACCATAGTGGAAAATGGTAACAAATCATTTATAACTTATCATTGAGGCCCGGTGGAAGCAAACCACCCAATTTGATTATCCATTTAGTTTCCTTGCTGTTTAAAAGTTTATACCATCCAGTTTTGAATGCTCTGTGACCAACAATCTTATCAATACAAATGAAAGAGAACTGAGCTGTCTTGTGTACAACAGTATGTTTGTACAGAGCGTTGGTAGTCCTGGCATTTCTAATGTCACCTAAATGCTCAGAAATACGAATACGCAGCTGTCTACAAGTTTGACCAATATAAAATGCCCGACATGTACATGTGGCCAAATAGATCACGCAGTCTGTGCTGCAATTGGCAAAATGATTAATATTAAATATCCTGCCTGTATTCTTGCGTACAATCTGAACAGTCAATTTAATCAGCAATATTTGAGTGGAATGCTGGCAATGCATTTTTTAGCATTTAGTAAAGGGGATTGCAATTCAACGTTCTGTTCATTTATTTAATCACTTGCAATTGTGTGGTACTTCAAATGAACTGAATAAATGATGTATTTATTGAAGAGAAAGAAGAGAGTAAAGATTTATTTTTTAAACTTTTATACTCTAACATTAGAAAAAAGGAGATTCTTTTTTTTATTTTTCATATCACTGTTAATTTGAAAGACACCAGTTGTAAAACTGTGCAGGGTGTCACTTATCTAGCTAATGCTTTGCTAACCTTTTTGCTAACAGAAGTTTTACCAAAATCTTGTAACCAAAATAAGTCTGTAGCATGAAGAAATTGGATACAAGAAACAAGATCCATTCAAATAGCTCAATATACACTCTTAGAATGTTGCAGCTATCACACAGTCAGAGATCACACATCACAATCCAAATCAACAACTCTTCTTTCCAGTGTATAATTACATTTTTAAATTCTAATATTAGAAAAATATAAATGTTTGACTAACCTTGGTATTCAAAACTAACCTCAAACCCAGTCTCATAAAACAGTCTACTAGCTTAAATAAACTGAGGCATAATTTCTCATAACTTGCAGACCCACTCTATAAATGTACTGAACTTTTCCCTTAGGTATAGTTACTTGCTGACCTAATTTGCTTATTATTTGCTGACCTAATGCATAACAAGTCACTAAAATCATCATTTTATTAACCTTCCTTTCCTGTACCTCAAAAATAGATACATCCTGTTACCTTCTACATGATATATTCAGGCACACACCCAGGACAAAAATATAATAACATTTACAGAATTCAATATTATCCTGCTGAGATCATGCAGAAATGTCCTAGAGATACTTGCCAAATTGTATCTATAATACACAGAAAAACAAACTCCCCAGTCCTGAACCCAAATGGAACAGTGACTCAAACAATATAGCCCACAATCCCCAATAAAATGCATTTTGTAATAATATACCTCCCGGTACTAGGGATAATTCATCAGTCTCATTATACTCCAAACCTTATCTTACCGCACACCCTACAATGAAAAACAGAAGGAAAAAAACTACAGAATGCCTGTAAATCCTTAGCTAAACAGACCATTTTCAGTTTACTTTTCTAAAGATTCCAGAAAAAGACCTAAAGGGATCAAAGAGACATCTCAATATTTTTTCTTCCAAAAACATGTTAATAAATACAAAAACATTCAGATAACCACAGAACAGTGTAAACTGGTTGAGTTAAGAAAAGGGGCTCAGAGCACCTGAAAATCTGGCATCTCCAAATAAAATAAAACAAAGAAGTAAACATGTTTAATAAGCCTATTAAATATTAAAACAAATCAGCGTCACTTCTCAGTAAACAAAATTATTTTTTGTTTAGCAGGAAACTAAAACTATTCATCCTTTATGACAAGCAAGATGAAGCCTGTGTTGATAAATTTAAGAAGAGAAGCATTTATAACTCCCCTAATATTCCACTGGTAGGTGTATTTCAACACCTGTGCAGACAGGACATATATTTGTTTGGGCAGTCCTTTCACTTTATTAAATATAACTTGAAGAAAGATGACTGGCACTTACTTTATAAATTGAGTAGTGTTGCCACCATTACAATAATGGAACCCAACAAGGGCAGTGGTATGGTTCTTATGAATACCATTGACTATTCCAACAAGATGTTTGATTTGTTGTTGGATGTTTACAAATATGTCACAGCTCCTATTTGTGAGATCAAAGTTATGTATCAAAAAATAGATTTATATTTGGATGAGATTCTTAAACGTGGTTTTATATCTCAAAGTGAGTTTGATTTTCTACATATTGAGAAACCTCTTGCCCCTGTCATCTTTGGTATATGGAAAGTTCATAAAGATGTATGTGAACCCCCCCCCCCCCCCGAGACCGCTTGTGTCTGCCAGGCAAACAAAGACTTGTCCATTGGCAGTGTATCTTGAATAAAAGTTGAAATGTTTTGTTTATGAGCAATCGTATATTTTAAGGGACTTCTGGACTTCCTAAGATGTTTTAACCCTGATATGCATGCAGATAATATGTTGCTTGTTTGTACTAATATTGTTGATTTATTTGACTGTATCCCTTTGAAGAAGGGTTTTTAGGGCTTTTTGGAGGCCCTATTAACATGCCCCTCTGTTACAGTCACAGAATATGCAATTTTGATGAATCGCATGGAATTTGTACTTGACAGCAATCTGCCATTCCCTGCCAAAAAGAAATCTTTGGTAAAAGGGTAATTTGTCTGCATATCTAGGATGATTACAGACAAAGTAGTCTTTGCTCAGGAATGAGAGAAACTGGCAGAAATCTTTTATGATAGATCCTATCCCAGGGTTCTTGTCTATGAGATCAGGGATGAAGTGGTTAAGCATATAAGGTTTAAACATATTTTAGGGCAGATATTGATGTCAAACAAGCCACCTTCATCATTTGATTTTACCAAAACTGTTGCGGTTGGTTATCATCCTATGAACAAAGAGGTCAGGAAAATAATTTATAAGTACTGGCCATTATTTATTTCTGATAAGAACATTTTAGCAGCCATAGTGAAAAGTCCTGTATTAATGCATAAAAGGGGTAAAAATGTAAAATGTTTTTTGAATCCCCAATATGTCAGAATTTTGTGTCCATTAGAAGGATAACTACATGAGTTGATGTAATCAGTGCCCATATATTTTGGAAGGAGATTTTATTATTTTTAAGATTTCTATCTTTTTGATCTATAAGTTATTTTAAACAACTCTCCCCGGGATTCATGAAGCTTGCGCCAGGCGCAGGCATAGTGTAGGCGGTATAATGCCAAATATGGCCATCGAGTGATTCAGGTACGATCCAATTCCACGTACACTACTGTCGTATGCCAGAACTGCACAGCCCTTGGCTTAGGTATGCTAATCACCCCATGCGCAGTGTCGCACCATGCAAATGAAGGCATATAGTGATTCATGAAGTGGTGGAGGCGTAGCGTAAGCCCACGGAAATGTAAACCAAAAAACACGGTTTACATTTTCCCAAACAGAACATCGGAGCTATGGAAGCGGGCCATACCCATGCATCACAAAGTTAACATACGCCAATGGTGAAATACATAGCCAATGGCATAAGAAAAGATGCACAACAAGTAAAAAACAACATTTAATGTCATGTCCACAGTAACGCACAGCACAACTACAGGACATGTGTGCGGAAACTGTAACATAAAGAAATAATATAAAAATGTCATAAAATCGCAACGTAATAGAAATCAGGTTTACAGCATAATACACAATGGTAGGCATGGAATACCACAACCAAGGTGCAAGGGTTGCTAAGGGCCTGTGATAGTGTCCAGCGCGGTAACTATGAATTAGTAGTCAATGCCATGCAAATGAGGCAGATAATACTGAATCACAAATGTCCCGCCGGATGAAGGTTGTACCATACAGTGCAGCAGTATTACACCGAGGAGTGGCTCAGAGGAGGTACATGACATCAGCAGAGGGGTGTGCCACCGTAGCAGTAAGAACATTGGAGCAATGCAAATCTGGCCTGTCCATTGCTAAGCAAAGTTGCAGGACAGGGGTGGGGAGGAAGGTATAGAATCGTTTAGCTGAGAGCACACATGGTGCCCAAAAGCGCATGTGTACGGGGATGAAAAAGTGCCCGAAACCCAGTAATCGGACGCACGCGCCGCAGACAATAGCACAAACAGGAAGGTCAGGGGAAGAAACTAAGGAAATGCTGAAGTAGGGTAATTGGAGTACTAATGAGCAATCAACACCAATCAACTCACGATGTCCAATCGACGGCAGCTGACAATTCTGCTTGCAGAAAGCTGCAAAACAGGATAGGGGAGGCATTGGAAAGCAAAGAAAGGAGGAGAGGTATTGGATTGCAAAGATAGGAGACCTGACACAACAGAGCAAAGCAAACCGACAGCAGACCGGCAGTAGCACACATAACGCAAGATACGTCAGGTCCAGGAAAGTACAAATGAAAGTAGGCTGCTGGATGCATGCCAGAAAATGGTAGGTGCAACATGCAGAAATGTAAAGGGAAGGACAAGAGGTAATCCACGGCAGCCAAATGTAATTCAACACCAAAGGCACCACAATAGTAGTTCCGGCAGTAAAACACATAAGATACCCTGTAGCTACGATCATACATACACACCCTATTACATCATCGGTGTTCACAGCACAATAGTATAAAGTGTGAAAGCACCCTACACACACCTGTGTATTCCCAAATACTGCACCATAGGTGTAAACACACGGGGAACTTTTAAAATGTACATGTTGGGAGCTGCCATAGCTGTGATTCATCAGCATGTGTTAGAGACTGACGGCGTTGTGGAGGATGATGCCAGCATCCACCGCAGGCCTCGGAGGAGAAGGAGAGTGCTCAGACCAAGGGTAACCTACCAGGGGCTACATGACCTGGAGATAGTTGAGCATTACAGGGTGGACAGGGACATCTTACAGCAAATAGTGGAGCTGTGCCGGCCACGCCTGAGAACCAGAAACAACAGAGGGGAACCCATCCCAGTGGACACGAAGGTATGTGTAAGCCTGCGAATACTGGCCACAGGTACCTTTCAAAGGCCAACTGGAGATATAATGGGGATCTCACAGGCATCAGCATCCAGGGTACTACACCAGTTCCTGGATGCCATGTTACCACATGCCAATGAGCAGATATATTTCCCCCGAACTCAGGAGGAGTTGGCCAGCAATATGCGCCACTTCCACCGACTGCACGCAAATACAAATCAAGTCACCACCCGGTGAGCATGGTAGGTGCTACATAAACCACAAGGGATTCCACTCCATCAACTGCCAGGTCATGTGCAATGCCCAGGGCATTATCATGGATGTGTGTGCTGGCAACCCTGGAAGCTACCATGAATCCCATATCTGGCATGCCTCACAGCTGTATCAGGTATTTGTCAGGGGGGACATCCCACATGGCCATCTTGTGGGGGATGCTGGCTATGCACTGGAGCCGTGGAGGATGACTCTCATCAGAAATGCACACACACCCATGCAAGAACACCATAATGAGGCACATGCACAAACCAGAATCATCATAGAGCGTGTGTTCGGGATGCTGATATCATGATTCTGGTGCTTGGATACATCTGGTGGAGCCTTGCAGTACTCTCCAGGCATGTGTGCCCACATTGTCATAGTATGTGCCATGCTACATAATATGATCCTGCAGAAGCATCTGCAGCAGGGACAAAATGGTGAAGGCCCTCATAGCCCACCGCAATTGCCATGGCCATTACAGGCACAGAGGGATTCAGACCATGAACACACTGTGCCAGCCCCAGTAGGCAGACGGAAGCATGCCCAATATGCCTACGCCTTGGCAAAGAGGGAACGTATAGCACATACTCTGACAGTGTAGGCCCCTACGGACTGACACCTCTCCACCTGCACACACAGTAAAATCGATGGCACACAAACATGACCACCTGTAAATTGTAATGTATAGGTGGCCCAATGTGTGACTCCTACATAGGCAGCCCTCAAACATGGTACACACAACAGCTAGTGGAACACGGAATGTCAACACCTGAACAGTACATGAGCCTTACGGAATATGGTGGTGCTGTGTGTCTGTCACATTCCCCGCCAGATATGTGTATATATATATATATATATATATATATATATATATATATATATATATATATATATATATATATATATATATATATAGATATAGATATATATGTATATATATATATATATATATGTACACATATGCATATATATAATACAGATAGAAAGGGCAATAGAGTAATATATGTTGATATAGATGGATTCAGTAATATCTGAAAATATATATAGATAGGTCAACGACATTCATAACACCTTGGAGGTACAAATAAATAGGATACCACCAACTATGGAATGTGTAACATACCGACATGCATAACCACGAGGCTGAAAGACTGATAGAACACAGTACCAGAACAATACAGCCGCGAGTAATAGTATGATGATATGAAGGGACATTTAGTCACTGCTGCCGGTGTTGCGGTCCACGTAGGTACTGTGTTCAACTGTGTTTGTGAGTGCCGTAGTCTGTGTATGTGTGTGTTGAGAGTGCCGTGTGCATCTCTGTGTGACTGTAATGTGTGTGTGTGTCCGCAACATGTGTCTGTTAGTGCCAAGTCAGAGGTAGATCAGTACGGTAGGTGTGGGTATAGCTAGCCATAGGCATACCGTTACCAACTGTCCCACAGTAGGAGGGACAGTCCCACCCTGGGCAGGTGTGTCCTGACATAAAACAGTACAAAGGGCAAATGTCTGAGATTATAGGACATTAATATGTCCCATATATAATGTAATATTCGTATTTAATAGTTATGCCTGTATGTAAGAAACGTAAATGTTACATGCAATATGATAAGTAGCCAAAGTCCCACAACAATAGGTATGTATTGAGGATAAAAGTATGTGCTAACCTGTGTACTGACCGTGGCTACGTGTTGGCCTGTAAACACCGCTGTGTGTCCCGCAAGTGTCCAACAATGACCATATGAAAAGGTGGCAACCTATGGCAAACAGGTTCTTTTACCAACACAACCGCAATGACTGCAAATATCTGGGACAGAAATGCAAGGGATAGCTGTCACTTACACATATCCCTTGATATATCGCTGCAATTCCAGAGGTGTATAAGTAGCAAGATCACCTGCAGACAATATAGAAACCAATTAACAATGGCCCAATGTACAATCCCGTAACATAAGTCTACTAACTGTTAGCTCTCTAATTAGGGACGGAGCCCACACACATATATATGGAATATATAGAAATGCAAGCCCCACAAACCTGTATATGCTACGTACACCCACCAACATCCCCCACATTAGAAACTAAAGCAATACAGACTGTAATAGCAGCACAAACATCCAGTCAGTCAATTACATCTGCAGAAACCTCAACATACCATGTGAGAGACACAATTAAAGGCATCATGCAAAATTGCAGGCGTTGTATAATGGAACAAACAGCCATGTTACAGGTTTTGTTTGCAATAGTCCGTTATCAGACGTTGGGATATCAGGTACACCCACATGTTGAACCACATACTCTAGCTGTCACACACAATCCACGGGGGGCATGAATCCAAAGTATACTTGTCTCCATGCATAGCAGTTGCAATTACACATAACAAAACACAATAAAGACCGTCTCCCCGAAGGTAGGGCAAATAGGCAATGCCCAAGTGGAGAATTCAATTATACCCCACTGTTGCCACGTAATTGGTGAATGGAGTAGCTGCACAGCTGATATGCAAGTAATTAGTCACTCAGGAACACCAATTGGCGGGATGAAACCACATGTTACAGGTATCGACGTATATAAGGATGACTTGCCAGACATTCAAACCGTATGCTCATACCGAATACCAGTTGAAACACTGTGAGAGAGATAGAGATGAAACTCCGTAACGATAACAAGGTATGTAGAACACCCGATATGTAAGGTTATGTATAGCATGATCTGTATTAATTAGTTTTACTGTATGTATAGCCTGGTTTGCATTAATTAAACGTGTCTGCAATGCATAAAGTGGGAAAAGGTATTTATATAGTGATGTCTTGCTGAGCATACTAACGCTTGTAGAAACTGTGCATCCAGCAGTGGGCCACAAGGTGCACATCACACACACCACAAGGGATGCTACATGAGGGCGTTAAACAGAACAATTTCATACAACCCACCGTCAGTGGTAGGGTATGTCCAACAAGTACATGCCATAGCAGGGGATAGTATATGTTGATATACGGTCACAGCACGCATGTGTATGGGCATATAACATCAATGACATATCTAAGGTAGTCCCACTGTGCAAGTATGCTTTGCATTATGGGATACTATGTGAAATATGTGTAATGTATAGTATTGTAGGTAGATATGACAGATATTCTACACAGCATAACAGGCATATCATGCATACCAAAGGTATCGTCTATTGGCATGTACAATAACAGGATACATATGGCTTGTAGGCATGGGACATTGTAATAGCATGATAGCTAATCTAAATGGAAAGGCTACCAAGTAACCATGCACAAAGGGCATGTAATAGCTTCACAGGTGCATAGTGGGGTACTATGCAGTCTGGCAAGTCCATGTGTAAGCACAACTACAGTGTGCACACCAGTGGCACCTCTCTAGGGTAGTGTCCTGTGAACAGCAGAGCCATGTGTCACCTGCACCTCTGCACAGTACAGCCACTGCAGTGATCCCAGGCCTACATGTGTCCCCCAACCACCAAGGGAGGTATCACATGAACAGTGCTACTGAGTGTCCCTGCGTGATGTACATAGGACTCATGTTCCAAAGCATGGTGAGTGTCCAGTTTGGGAATGTAACCCTCAAGCACATCCCACTCATGGTGGCGTGTGTGCACATATCCATGAGCATGTTGCTCACAGTGGCTTTTGCTTATGTCGCGTATGAGGAGTATATCCATTAATAATGTTGCGGACATGGGCCCTGTCTGATCAGCAGAGGTCACCCCTGAGTATGTAGTATGCAAATGTGTACAGATGTGGTGTCCGCAGTGCAGCCGCATACTTAAACTGTCGGAGCTCAGTAAACGTCATGGCGTGTTAATGTTGTGGTATGTAAAGCTGTAGCTGTTGTGTAAGGTACACCCTAAATGGGGTGGTGTACCCTTGAATGTGTGTAGAAGTCTTGAGTTCAGAGATACAATGGGTGCCTATGTACCAGCTACACACCCAGTACAGATAAGTGTGGCCACGTAGAAGGATATCCACGCCACAGTGGCAATACGGTAACCACAGGAGTGGGTGCGACAAATGTGTGTACTGCAAACATGTATAATGTGATATGTATGTAGGGGACTACCACCCATGTGACAGTCAGTGGGTGAATGGTGTAATGCAAAGGTGATGTTCATGCACCTTGTGTCATGCAGCTTGACGCCATGATAGTCATATCAGGTATCTGTCACAGTGACACCCATATGGATGGAGTCAGTAGCAGCTGTTGGAGCAATCATGGTGCTTTATATGCAGGGGTTTGTAAGGCTAGGCAGGGAAAGTCCCCTGTGCTAGCCTGTACTGCAGGGAAGCATATACTGAACATGAGGGGCCCTATGACTGAGGACTGTGGTATGCCAAATGTAACTGACATGCAGTAGGTACTATGGTATGCTGGCCTCACTGTGTGTGTCCTGTCCATGAGCCACATTGCATAACATCCTGAGACATAGGGTACGATGTGCAGGCGGATGTGTATGTTGTCAATACCAGAATGGAGAATGGTGCTGAAAGGCAATCAGAGGACGATGTAGGATGTGTGGACTCCCGTACCATCAGCAACTGCCCTGGTAACTGTATGAAAGGAGTCCAACAGGTGTAGGGGCCATGCTCTGGCCCTAACAAGCCCAACCCGGGTGGCATCGAAGGATGGGAGCCCAACAATGTCTCTGTGAATGACATCCTTGATAATGTGCCCCATAGCCATGCAGAACAGTCCAGTCAGGTGTGTAGGACTATAGTCCCACTCATGCATTGTGGTGCCACCTGTGTGTAGTGTTATAAATGCTGCTGTGTGCCATTCAGGGGATATAATGTCTGAAACAAGGCTATTACTGAATATGGTGGCCTAGTGGGGAGACATGTCATTCAGAGGTTTGTGGACATCAAGGCCTGGGACGTTGGAAGGTGACATGGGGCCAGTGTCCCAGGACATATAGAGTGCAGGTTAGTACTGTGTAGGTGTGACCACAGGAACACCACAATGTTCCTGTATGGATTGTGGCCCTGTAGTGAGTGAGAGGGTGTAATGTTAGCATTGAATCCATCTTCCAGCATGTTGCCAACATCACCTGGGTCTGTAATGTTCCTGAGTGACTGTTGTATGTGACAGCAGATGTGGGCGTTGCCATCGACTACTGACATACCACCATAATGCCTGGTGGTACACCCCGGAATGTGTCGCAGTAATGTTTAAGTAGCTAGTCTTGGAGTATGTGATGAGGGATCCTGTGGCCCTACCAAGGCTGACCAGTGAGCTACCCCACCCATGGGAATGTACACCACTGTGCAACAGCCTACACCTGTTGTTGTACATCATATGTCCATGGAACATGACCACCAGAGTGGCGTCTGTTATCAGGTATGTACCATAATGGCTCTGTGTGGAATAGCATGATCCATGCAGTTGTGTAGATGCTAATGAAGTGCACTGGGGTATGTTACATCATTTGTATGTGCATTGTCCATCTGCAAGGGTGTCATGACGTTAACAACCACTGTCAGAAGACGTCTGTAGTAGGTGTTGTAGTACTCATGTACTGTGTATGCTGTGATGGGTGTGGTGCCGGGATGTGGCTAACAAGGTTGATTAGCATATGTTTGGAATCCACCAATGAGGGGATAACCCAAGGTGTGTAACACCAGTCACATGGTGGTAGTGTTCATGTCAAGGTTAATTTTGGTCTTGGAGGTGGTGTGTATGGGTTGATCCAGCAGAGTGGAGGTTATGACTCATGGATGTGTCGGTACATGAGTGGCTATCCCAGTTAAGTGTGGGGTAGTGTCAGTCACACATCAGTAGTAGCTGTCTGAGCCCCACTGTCCAATATACCAACAAATGAGGTATGTTAACAGTGGGGTATGATGTTGACTCTGTAGCTTGTTACAATGTGTATAGCAGTCCCGGACACAGTTAGTTGCACGTGGAGCACCTCTGATGCATTGTGCTAAGTAACTAGCCAGGATGTGTGCACAACATAGTGGGATATGGGAACCCCTCAGCTGTGGGTGTGCCGGTCCAGGTATGTGCCTGAAAGGTATGGTCTGTCTATAACCTGTCATTGCAGGTGTGCTCTGCAGAGCCTAGAGGCAGGTCCCAGTCACTGCAGAGATATTGGAGTGGTGCATTATAAGGTGTGCCTTGCCTGCATCCATCAAAGAGGAAGATGCAAGCATTGTGTCACATGACCCCATGTCGTGCTTGCCAGTTCCCGTTCTGCTGGTGACTGTTATTGGAAACTGTGCAAGACAGGCAGTATAGAAGCAGCAAGAGCCTTACATGTGCGCTGTACTCCCAGGGCTGACAGGTGCAAGTCATCTGTGCCACAGCATTGTGTTTGACCAGGTCAGTCAAAGCGGACAGATACCAGATGCCTGTGGAATGACAATAGGAGCATAGGCAACTGTTGAAGTGACACAGTCGGTTGTTGTACAGTGGTATCATGTCCAGACGAATGTATAATGCTCCCCAGGGCTTGGCCCACACCCTCAGGGCTATAAGACTGGTGAGCTATTGCATGTCCCTGCACACGTAGTCTGTGAAGTGGCATCTCAGAGCAGTCACACTAACATGGAGAATGACAGTCACATCATACCTGGTGAGGTGTGGCATGGGTGCATAGGTTATGTTGCAGAACCAGTTACCCGACAGCAAGATGTAAGCGACTATCGCCTTGTGTAGCCTGCTGTGTGGAACTGCAGTGTGACTCCCTACAGAGTCACCTATGACTGGTGTATTGTGAATGTTATAACTCCCTATTGGCTGTATGTGATGGGCACACATGACTCTGTGGGCTATAAGTTGGTGATGTTGTTTTCCATGATGGGGGCTACCTCTGGTGCCTACACAGAGTATGGAGACATACTGCACAAGTTGTCCTCGTAGGTGTGGCCTGTGGTGGAGATCATGTGAGACTATGTGATGGGTGGGGTGTGTTGCAAATGTTACACATCCCCACATGACATTCAGGTGCAGTCAGGATTGGTGACAGCATTACCCCCAGCCATAGCTGTCAACCTCCTGTCCCCAAAATGAGGAACATTAGCCATCATAATGTGTAACAAATGGGCAAAATGTGGAACACTTACTACTGGCTTACTAACAGCTTCAACTAGGAAGGGCATATGATGGCTAAAATAGGCTGGTTTTATGTATAAAAAAGATATTCTAATGAATTAATATGATTCCCATCTATTTAGCCATGGCTAGCAGTTAAACAATTTCCAACAATGAATGTGTGACAGACCCTTTCAATATGGAACCTTGAGGAACATGCACTTTTTAAGACCCCAAATGAGGTACGTTCCTCGTAATGAGGTACACTTGAGAGCTATGCCCACAGCACGGCTGCAGAAGTGCATCCCCCACAGGCTGTAGTGTCGTATGTTGGGAGGTGAGCATTGAATGTGTACACGAGATAATTGCTCTATTGCCACATGTATGACATATCCATCATATAGACAGGCAGTAGCACTGGTACGTGACAGTTGGACATGCCTGTATATACAACCATGTCCCACAGGATATGTGCGTTACATGTGTACAACAGCTGTTGTACCATAAGCAAGCTGGGAAGTGTAGGACAGCCAGTGTACCTGTGGGAAATGGTGTGGAATGGGTGCTATATTAATCAGTAGCTCATGACATGCTCACAAGTTCTGAACAAGTGCCTAGCATGACCATACAATACAGACAGGGAGTTGGATAATATCAACCCACAAGGGGTGATGACAGTCATTATGGGTGGCACCGCACTATAACCCTGCTGAGTATGGTGTGCATGTCCATGAACCATTATCACTGTAGATGTTAGCAGTACAGATGTACAAGACAGCACGGATGTTTGATTACAAATACCTTTGTATGTGACAGGAGTGTTCCACCAGTGGCCTGTTGACAGACTCACACCTACAAAAGGTTCAGGAGTGACATGTGCACATCACACCAGTGTCAGCTACAGTAGAACAGGGTTAATGTGTTGTACTCCACCCTCATTGTAGCCCATACCACACAGACAAATGTTAGGCATCTGTGTATGTAAGGCTGTGAATGGCCATGACCTATGAGTATAGCTGTGTCAGTGTTGTGAACAACATACAGAATGGGCTGTGTGGGTGAGGTGTGTGACATATGTGCACAGTCAGATGGATGATACCAGCATTGTCACCACTAGGTGAACATCCCTGTACTCATTAACTACTACCTAGGCTGTGGTCAACATTACGGACACTGTGTAAGGGATGGTGCTGTGCAGTGCACCCCCCGACTTGGTGACGTCTCCAGGCCCCTTAGTTAGTCATATGAGGTACCCATGTCATGTCATGGTGCCATCCATGAGCACTGAGATCACTGGACAGGCATATACAACACTGTGGTGACCAATATTGGATCACATACCACCTTTAAGGGGTAATGGCCATGCGTGGATGGGCGATACCAGCCTTCACAATCCTCACCTCCACTATGCAGCATGCTGTCTACCTTGCAGAAAGACATTTGCTACACCATGATGATGGACATGCTACATGCCCATATCCTGATCTGTAAGACATATGTCATGGACAGCCACCGTCCTAATACTAGGATTGCCACAGGCTGGACAGATCCCTGTGCCATATATGTGACATACTCCCGCCATACCATGTAACCCTATCCATCAAAGCTGCACATGTCATCCCAGTCATACATGGTGTGATGGCTGCATGGTAGATGTACTATCAACTGACTGGATCAGTAATGTGGCACTGATGCACCTTGCGGTGGCATAATGGCTGTTTGTTACAGCTTGGAAACCGTGCCCACACATGCTATGGTTGATAACCATCCCTGAGAATGACGTCTGACTAGCCATTGTCCCATGTCTATCACATGTGCAACACAGGTGATCCGTGGCAGGATGTTGAACAGTTGTACAGTGCTGTGTCGATGTATATGGCGAAACACATGCATGTACAGGTGTCCATGCGTATGTGTGCATTGTCACTGCTCAAGTCCATTACGACTGTATCTGTGTTGATATGTGACATATGCACAGCATCAAGGTCAACAGCATTACCGTGGACACATCCAGGCATGTGCAGATAGGTAAGAGCACAAGTGCAGGCAAATAGACATGCCCACAGCAAGACAACATTCACATGGAGTATGAACACTGTAATGAGGTGACACACATATATGGTGATGATATCCAATGCATAATGGGTGTGACATGTGTGTGACACAAACACGTCAGTCATGTCAGTGTCATGATGCTTTGCAAAGATAACTGTGCAGATGTAGTAGATGTCATAGAAATGTATGTGCAGCAGTATCTCTGTACATCTCTGAAACTGTGACCTGTCACCATCATTATGTCTTACAGATAATGCCCCGTACACGCCTTCCATCATACAGCCACCAGGAGGATGATGTCCTCATCCCACAGCTCCATGAGAACTATGACTTGTTGTTCAGCCATGTGCCACAGCAAGCCCAGCAGCGGGATGACCTGTGGCAGGATCTACGCAGGAGGGTGAACGATGTGGGTGGCCATAACCGCACCTACCAGCAGGTGCGCAGACACTGCATGGACTTGATACGACATGCAAAACAGCGTGCCACTGCAATCACCAGGGAACAAGGTGGGACAGGTGGTGGGCCACCAACCCAGCCCCCACTCACACACACCGAGGAGCTACTGGCCAGTCTGGGGACACCCGGGGAACAGCATCCACAAACACTAGCTGCCATCGTGGAGGTGGGTGTCTCCCAACCAATGAGCCTGGAGTTGCCTGGTAAGTCAGTACTGCACATGTGGCTATTATATCCGATTCAGTTGCATGTGTCACTGTACATTATGTAAAGTAACAACATATGCAAGGTATGTGGACACACATGCTGCATACTACAGTATGCTACTCTGTATATGCACACATGTGCATACTATATGCTATTACACAGGTGAATGTGTTAACATGCACAGTGCAACCTGTGACTGTCATACAGTCATGGATAATGTTCATACTGGTGTGTCACCCCTACACAGGTACCTCTGGTGTGCCGCACAGACATGAGTCCGTTGCAGGTGAGACTGTCATCAGTATCAGGCATGTTACAGTGTAGATCTATTTGCCATGTGGCCAGTTAACACTTGCACACTTGAAGTTTGTTCCAGTCACCATATACAGGTCGCATCACCCATCATTCACACAGGCCACCCATGTGCAATATATACAAACGAAATGATACACCAACTTGAAACCACAGTACTTGTCATTGTGACATGTGTGGTCATCTGTGCATACAACGGTGGAGATGTTCTACAATGGAGGCATATGTAGTATGCATTGGAACAACATGTGTGGTACGCACACAGTACCACACAATGAGCTCTGATATGGGCAGCCCACAGGTGTCACCATTGTGTCATATGCCCCTGCATTGGGTGCACACATTGTGATGTGCCACCTGATATGTCCCAGATACGTAGCGTTCTGTTTGCAATATTGTCACACTATCGCATGACCTATACCCCACATACCAAACATACAACCCGTTGTCTGCATAGCCCTGTGGATTGTGAAATATCTAACATCTATGGGTGTATGTCATATGGGACAACACAGACATGTGAGATAGTTGGCCATCACACACATTTGGCCAACACATGTGCACCCATGGCCATGGGGGATGGCCAGAGACATGTATCCACACAGTACATGGGATATGTATACACCCTGTTGCACATTGTCCACACATGGTCCAATTATAGCCTTAGTTGACCAATTATACAGTTGATGTGGTACACTGGACATCCTAAAAGCCTGTGCACAGCTACTGGAGGTGTCACTGAAGTCTACCATACACGATCTGTTGAACATCACAACTGTGTCATAGCATGCAGTTATGGCTATGCAATGTGTACATATTATGCATTCTACAGCAATATAAATGCCTCATGATGCCATGCAATGGCACAGTGTCTGTACTTCACACTGTATAGCAATGTAGACAGCTCACACTACCCTCCCATGCTCATGCACATTTGCTAAACATGCATTCTATCTGTAGGGCATACAGACAACACTGCAATGTGAAGCCCATTATGATGCTGTACATGTGTCAGGACACCATTGTGTCAGACATGTATGCATGTTAATGCACATGTCAGCAGATTACATGTCAAGGTCACGTCAGCCATATGTACTGTTATCCTGTTCTGGGCCACATGGTGTATCACGGGGATGCATGCATACTACCATTATTGTGTGAACTGCATGGCTACTGATATGACACCTGCTTGCTGTTGTGTGCACCCCAGGGAGGTATGCTTACTAACACTATTAATGTCTGAGCTGGATGCCCTCTGCTGTATCACAGGCATGCTGCATGCCATATGTCAAATCACATGCATGGTGTGTCTGTGTGTGTGTCTGTGTGTGTGTCTGTGTGTGTCTGTGTGTGTGTCTGTGTGTGTGTGTCTGTGTGTGTGCCTGTGTCTGTGTGTGTGTGTGTGTCTGTGTGTGTGTGTGTCTATTGTACTTTACAGTATTTCTTTGCATTCACAGGTGATGTAGGTGCGTTACCCTCCTGCGGTCCATCTGATGTTAGTGTCCCCACAGATACTAGCAGTAATGAACATATGCATGAGGTACAGGCAGGGTTGTCAGTGGCTGAATCTGTGCCAATGGTTAATATCCCAGCTATGTCCCCCTCTTCCCCACACACAGTTCTGCTACCAACACATACCGCATCACCAGTAGCCATAGAGGAAGGACAGTCAGCATCTGTTAGCGTGGAACAGGAATGTGTGGGGCTACAGAAGGTGTGTCTACACACCATGGTGTTAGTGTAATGACTGCAGATGTGCCACACAGGCATGTGGCCGGTGCTGCTCGTAGGAGGACCTCTGGCAGACATGCACCTGCAGGACAGAGAGCAGCAGCTGATATCACCAGATGCATGTTCCAGACTGTAATGGTGGCACAGGCATGTGCTGAATGGCAGAACAGAGAAGGGCAGAGGCTGCAGAGGGCTGCTATCCATAACCTAAATGACAACATCCAGGCATTGGCAAATGCTCAACAGCAGATTGCTGATGTTCTGGATAGGCGATTGTGTAACATGGTCGGAATCCTTGACCGTGGCATGGCAATCCGCGAGCATGAGCTGTCTGTGCTGGAACATCTGGTAGGAGTGAGGCGTAGGCTACGTGGACGTAGGCCAGCAACACCACCTAGTGTAGGTCGACGTGAGCGTGCCACCTCACATGCCTGCTCCCATAGTGCCGGTAGCAGTAGCAGTGCAGCTGGTGCTGCGCTGTCCACACCAGGACACAGCAGGCCACGTGGACATGGCCCTGGACATTCTCAGTGGGGACATGGTTCCAGCGGACATGTGTTGTCGGACAGTAGCCACTCTGTACCTCCACCTTGTAGTGCCCGTGCAACCCCAGGCAGGCACAGGTCACGTGGCCGTGGATGGACACAGTGAGCTGTACAACCTGGTCTGGACAATCTGGGGCTGTCAATTATACCCCGTGTAGGCCACACAAATGGCAGAACTGTGTACACACATACACGCACACAGCAAACACAACTGTAGGGCTCCACTACATCCACATGCATTCTGAACAGACATGTCCAATCAAATCACCTGCCCTTACACACACACATGATGTCATCCATTGATGCAGCCTTTGCCCCTGGCAAACATATCACCCTGTGCATATGATGAAGCCTGTGCCGCATCCCTGTCATCCACACCATCGGTGCAGGGATATGCTCAAATATTCTGATGCACAGGGTGAACAGAATAGTGAGAGGTGTATGTAATATTACCTGTGTATGCATAGTGAGGGATGTGTATGCTGCAGTGGTTGTGTGTGAATACTGAGAGATGTGTATGTGACATAGGTTGTATACTGTCAACATGCACCGGTCATACCATGTAGTTCAGGTGCAGCATGCATTGTGATGTGTTCACGGTATGTGTCTCAATTACATCTGTAGCACCATGTTGGTTGTGATACCCTGGTTCCCTCCTATGGTGTACTTGCATGTGCCTACAGGTTGCAGTGTTTGCAGTCCCCCACGTGTAACTGTGGATTACTCACAGGCACGTCTGGCAATATCAGCATGCTACATGTACCCTCAACCTGACTGTTGGAAACACCAACATGACACAGATGTCCGCACATATACTGCACCTGACGCATGTGGTCAGTGCCACAGGCTACACTGGACAGTGACGTGACATACATAGCAGGACACATTACAGGTATGGTGACATGGTGCAGGGGTTGTACACAGCGGTCTGGCCAATGATGATGTGAGGTGTCACTTGGTAGCTGGAGGCCACACTGTGTAGCAGTAGGACCCTGTAACAGTGCTGGAACATGGCCACATTCACAGGGTGTACACCACTATAACGCACACCCCATAGTGTTGAGGTGGGGACCCTTGCCTATGTGGTTATCACCCTCACAGTACTATGCACCCACACAACGTGTCACAGAGAAGGAACATGCACTGGTAGGCAGTATGGCTGGGACCTATGGCATCAACAGGGTAGTGCACTGCATCGCCATTACGGGTTAGTCACCACGTGGGGTTAGTGATCATTTCTCACTGTATATTAGCACACACCCTCACACCAAGCACCAGACATACATACATACACACACACACACACACACTGTGGTGACCACACATGTGTATACGGACAGCTGACGTGTGTGATGTACCACACCGGCCGACGTCATGCTTCCCACACTGACGTATGCACAGATCTCTATAACAGTGTACAGGGATGTGTAACAACTGGGACATAATCCCCACGATATGTGGCATCTCTGGTCACACATTCGGAAACACATGGCAGTGCTGGGAATGATACACCTGCCATATGATGACACATTTGATATACATGCAGCGGTATTGATTGCATTATGTGCACCAACGCTATGTCTGGCAATTGTGCTGCTATATGCACACGGGAGGTTGTAGGTGTTACAGGTGCCATGTGACATATAGTTGGTAACACCTGACCGCTGTGTATGCGTTATGTGAGCACAATCACGTAACAGTGACATAGCGTACTGTTTGCACATGGCATGATAGGATGGTGTGTGACACAACTGTGAGTCACCCCCTGCACACATACATCTACACAGGTGGTTCACCACTTTATGTACAAACATCCCTCCATACGTGCTGTGTGTATGTCACCGTATACAGGTGTCAGTGATGGGGCTGCATTGCGACTGCATGTCGTAGTTAGGTGCAACTATGTTATGGACATCGGCCACTGCACATACATGGTTGCTGCATGCACAGTACAGATGTCACATGTGTCTCCTGTTGCCATGTCTGTATGCATTGCTATTGTTGGACATGTGTGCTGTCATACATAACACATGGACTGTGGTATGATATCGCGGGTGTCACAGGTGACCAGTACAAGGGTGTGTGTCCCGGTCAACATTGCTACCCCCTGTAGTGTGAGCATTCAACAGACATGGACCCACCTTCCATTTGCGTGTGTAGCATTGCTTAGGCCACTGTTATGCAAGAGGTACATCAAAGGCTATGCTATGTATGTATGTGTTCATAGGTTCATAGGTTCATAGGTTCATACTAGGCTATCTGCCCGAGGGCATTTACAAGCCTAGCCCATAGTTTTGTGGCTTACGCCACCCCTTTAGTATGGGGAACTATACCCATTATTTTGCTGTGCCTCTGTCGAGCAGTGACACTGAGGTAATCCCTGGGGTATATCTGCGGTCTCCCATCCATTGGTCAAGATTTCTCTTGAACAAGGCCAGCGAGGTGCTCTGCCTCACATATACCGGGATTTTGTTCCACAGCATAGGGAGTCTTTGGGTGATGAATCTATCCCTCCAGCACGTCCTATTAATAGCTGTGTCAAGGTTTAAGTCTCCCGCCCTTGTGGCTCTGATGGATCTAGATTTTTTGAGGTGAAGCATATTCATCAAATCTGGGTTTGACATGGCCTTGTATGTCAGGCAAAGGTCACCTCTGAGCAAGCGGTAAGCGACTGAATAGAGCTGGAGTTCTTTCAGTCGGGCAGCATAGGACAGATTTTTGAGACCCTTTGTCCTTTTGGTGAGGAACTTTTGTGGCCTCTCCAGCTGCTGCAAGTGACGGGTCAGATACATTCTGAATGGGGCATTGTACTCAATCATTGGTCTGATGAGTGATGAGTATAGGGAGACTATGACCTCCCTTGATCTAGATGTGAATCCCTTCATGATAAGGTGGGCAATGTAGAAGGTCTTCCTAACTACTTTAGCTACATGGGTGTCGAATGACAGGCTACTGTCAACCTGGGTCCCCAGGTCCCTGATAACTTCTTCTGTGCTCAGTGGATTGCCACCTATATGGTAGCTAGGGTTAACCTTGTTTTCCTGAAGGGTATGACTATGCATTTTTTGGCATTTAACTTTAGGCCATGGCTCTGGCACCAGTTATCCGTTTCTGTGAGACCCTTCTGAAGGATATCTGCATCAGATGTGTTTTCGACTACGGCGCCCAGTTTGCAGTCATCTGCAAACTTTGTCAGCCATAACCCTCCTGTGTTTGCTTGTACTTCGGAAAAGTAGATGCCAAACAAGAGTGGGCCCAGGACTGAGCCCTGTGGGACACCACTTGTGACAGGCTTTGAGTCTGACATGGCGCCAGCAACTCTGACCCTGTGGGTTCTGTCACTCAGCCAGTTTGCAACCCATCTTGTGATGTATGGGTTAACATTTAATCTGATGAGTTTTCAATGATACCCGAGTGGGTATTGTATCAAGGCCTTCGCCAGATCGAGGTAGGCTGTATGGACTGCCTTTCCTCATCAATGGCTTTGGTGACTGTTTCAAAAGTCAACTAAGTTTAAAAGGCATGATCTGCCTTTGACAAAGCCAAACTGGGTTGGATCCAAAGTCTGCAAATTCGATGTCTTTATTTATGAGGTCCATTATGATCCTCTCCATGGCTTTGCAGATAAGGCTTGTCAAGCTAATGGGCGGTAATTTCCAGGGTCGGTGGAGGCACCGTGATTTGTGAAGTGGGACCAAAGTTGCAGTGCCACTCCCTGGGTACGTATTCAGAGGTGAGACTATGATTAAACAGCTGTCCTAGCTGTGGGTTTAATTCCTCGTTGAGTTCGTGGAGCACACAGCCGGGACACCATCAGGTCCCATGGATGCTGTGTTTTTGCTTTGAGAGAGCAGTTCTCACTTGGGCGTTAGAGATGTTTGGGGGCTGCAATCGTTTGGTATAGATATCTCTCCTTTGGGAGTTTGCACTGAACCTGTCAGCCAGTATGTTGGCAATGTCTGTAGGATCAGTAATCTTCACATCATTTTGAACTAGTTCTGAGCATATCTGGGAGTTTCCTCCCAGGTTTCTAACATAGCTAAAGAAGGCCTTATGATTGTCTTCTCAAAATTTGCTTTGGATGATTTTATGAGAGCTCTTAGTTTTTTACTTATAGTGATCAAAGGTGTCTTACCTTTTAAGGATTTTGCTCTATCTTGTAGTAGCTTCCTCCTTTTGTTGTAGAGTTTGTTTATGGCTGGGGTCCACCAGACTGGACGCTTGCCTTTGGTACAAAGAGTCTTTGTTTTGCTTGGGATTGCCTTATCCATGCAGTCCTGCAGGTGCTGGTAGAAGGCATTTGTAAGTGATTCAGCGGCTTGAATACTGTTTTCCGCTGGCTCGGGGGCCGTAAAGGAGACCACACTAGTCTTTAGAAGTCTGAAGTCAGCTTTCGAGAAGTTCTTTACTGTGGTCTTTTTTATTTCAGGTGGGGGTGGGATGAGGACCTCCAGCGAGATTAGTTTGTGATCTGATCTCACCAGTGAGGGGTATACTTCCGGTGTTGAACATTGTGCTCCCATGTTCATGATGATGAGATCAAGTATGTTTTCTCCTCTTGTGGGGATGGTGACTAGTTGTTCCATGGCATTTGAGTTTATGAATTCCAGGAACTTTTGGGTTAGGGTGTTGTGTGCGCAGTCCATGCACACATCCACACAATCACATGTATGACATATCCTAACGTGTGTTCATTGGTGTACAGCAACAGTTATGTGTCACAGCTGTGTAAGGGCTGTGGTATGTCTTGAGCTGACCTGTTCATGTATACTGGTATCGTTGCAATGCATAACACCTGTTGGATCCCTGTCAGTACATGTGTACTCTGCACAGCTGGTGTACACCTTTGTACAGCCCAGTGGTCATGTGTCACATGGTGTTGTGGTACTGTAAGGCTGTGTATTGCTTCACCGACGACATGGTGATGACTTGACAGCTACAGTGTACACTGCAGTGTGTACGTGTGTGACCTGTACCTGTGACAGCTATGATGGCAGCTGTGTGTGTACAGGTCACTGCATGTGTGTGACCGCCCTGTGTGTGAGGACAGTTATACCTTACTGTGCCCTTCTGTACTGTGCCCTTCTGTGTGTACACTCCATCTGCATGCACGACAGCCCTTTGCAACAGCTAAGTGTGTGAGCATGCCCAGTATGCTGTTGTGTAGATGGACACACAGTACAGTCCATGTACGTAGGTGTGTAGATGGACACACGGTACAGTCCAAACTGAGACCTTCCGTGTTTACACTCCATCTGCATGCAAGACGGCCCTTTGCAACAGCTAAGTGTGTGAGCATGCCCAGTACGCCGTTGTGTAGATCGATACACAGTACAGTCTGAACTGACGTATATTACCAGGTGTGCGGCCATGGCCAGTGAAACCTTGTGTCGGTGATGTTCGTCTGTGCATGGGCATGGCCGTTGACACCTGTATTGCCATGGTGGTCATCCAGGCAACAGATTTCCATCTTCAACGTCAGGATGGATGCCTACCGAGTACACACTGGGTGACTATCTTGAAGGGTCTACTGTCTGTGGTGCATACTGTGTCTATGTATTGTTGTTGTAGTGCTCCATACATGTATAGTTGCCCCGAGTACACCACTGCCGTGTGTTTGTGTACGTCTACTGAGGGACAGCACTATGTCTGATCATACACTCTCTATACAATCCCTGCCGGCATCCTGGCATTTGCGGATGATGACACGCACCTAGAAGAATGCCTGTGGGACTGCTGTGTTTAGTAATCTCGGTAGCATGTTCTGTAAATGCGTCATGCTGTAGTGTGATAGGGTAGTTAGGTGTAAGTTCAATTCCCAGCCCTGCCAAGTGTGTGTGTGTGTGTGTGTGTGTGTGTGTGTGTGTGTGTGTTTGTGCATGCTCCCGTCTGCTTGGGGACTCAGGTTATACTTTTAGATGCTTCACACCACAGATATATCCCACTGACGTCTTTGCCTTTGCGGATGTTGACACACACCTAGAAGAATGCCTGTGGGACTGCTGTGTTTAGTAATCTCAGTAGCACATTCTGTAAATGCGTCATGCTGTAGTGTGATAGGGTAGTTAGGTGTATGTTCGACTCCCAGTTCTGTCAAGTGTGTGTGTGTGTGTGTGTGTGTGTGTGTGTGTGTGTGTGTGTGTGTGTGTGTGTGTGTGCGAATGCTCCCGTCCGCCTGGGGATTCAGGTTATGCTTTTAGACGCTTCACACCACAGATATATCCTGTTGACGTCTTTGCCTTTGCAGATGTTGACACACACCTAGAAGAATGCCTGTGGGACTGCTGTGTTTAGTAATCTCAGTAGCGTGTTCTGTAAATGCGTCATGCTGTATTGTGATAGGGTAGTTAGGTGTAAGTTCGATTCCCAGCTCTTCAAAGTGTGTGTGTGTGTGTGTGTGTGTGTGTGTGTGTGTGTGTGTGTATGTGTGTGTGTGCGCACATGCTCCCATCCGCCTGGGGACTCAGGTTATGCTTTTAGACGCTTCACACCACAGATATATCCTGCTGACGTCTTTGCCTTTGCGGATGTCGACACGCACCTAGAAGAATGCCTGTGGGACTGCTGTGTTTAGTAATCTCAGTAGCGCGTTCTGTAAATGCGTCATGCTGTGGTGTGATACGGTAGTTAGGTGTATGTTCGACTCCCAGTTCTGCCAAGTGTGTGTGTGTTTCCAGCTGCATGACAACATTACATTGCTTTTACAGTATTCACGTGCAGCGTCTTTGCCTTTGATGCCGCTGTCTACAGGCTAGACATATGCCTGTGTGATTTCCGTGATCTACTAATCATGGTTGCACGTTCTGTTACTGAGTAATGTTGTTGTGTGGTACAGTGGTTACGTTCGTGCTCTGCTCACAACCCTGCCACGTGTGTGTGTGTATGTCTCTCTCTCTCTCTCTCTATATATATATATATATATATATATATATATATATATATATATACATATATATAATTTCTGCACATAACTCTGCTCTTGCATGGACAGCTGACTGTTTCATGTATCGCATATTTGCATAGCTTTCACATACCAATGGGGTATGTTGCAAATCCCAACATTGTCCGTGCAACGTTCGTGTTACGGGCGGTGTTACACGCCCTTACAGGCGTTTGCTGTATAGCTTGGCAGACATCTATCCTTGCTGTACTCTCACTCTACTCGTACACGCCGGAGGCTTCATGTATCATGGCCTAGTTTTGCTGTGTGTATGTCTATTTGTGCTGTGTGCATGGCTGTGGATATGTCCCACTATCATCATTTGTAAAGGTGACAGCCCTATAGGTACTTCATGTAGACTGCTGTGTCATTTGACATGTCAGCACATACCTGCAGACAGTACTGAATGTCCTACTGCAGCACTTTTCATATTTTCTGAGTTATCTTGCAGTCGATAATGCTGTTTCCTCACACATGTATCTGTTTCTGATCATACCACTCCACTTCCTAGAGCAAAAATCTGGACAAAGCCTTAACTGATAGTGGGACACATAGGGGCAGAATTTAAATATTGCTCTTACAAACGTAGATAGTTGACACAATAATAGGTTTTGCATTAGTATGACTTTTCTGACGGATTTGGTGTCTTAAACCCACATGTTTGTCATTATTTAATGACTTCAGTTCTCAGGGATTTGCCAGAATGGTACTGATTTTAAGAGGAACACACCAAACTTATGAGGCAAAACTCTGCACATTCTGCGTAAATCTGTACAGTTGCGGAGTATGTGTCTGATACAAGATATCAATTTTCTGACACCAATAAACACACTGTATGGCGGCATCACAGGCCAGATGCCATTACATTTATATTGCAGGACACACCCACCCAGTATTCATTCATACGGGATTATTTTTTTGGACATGTTGTGACTACAGGTTTGCAGTTGTACATTTACACAAATGTCATGGGTTGTTACTGTACATATGTACGGACCATACCTCTCAACCTCTTTGAGCAACATATCTGCGCAAACCCTACATGATGGGGAGAGTAACAGGGACACATTTTAACTAGTCTCCTTACAAGCTTTTAACATTGATAGAATACTAGGTTTTGCATTATCATGACTCTTCTGTGGGATGTAGAGTGTTATACTTAATCCTCATTATTTCGTGACGTCAATCCACACCTATTTACCAGACAGATGCAGATAGTCAGAGGCACACAACAATATGAGCCAACACTTTGGTCATTCTGCGAATATCTGGACAGTTGAGTGATATGGTACGAACCTCTGTAATACTCTGTTGTGTTCTGGCACCGCAGTAGCTCGGCATTAGGGACTGATGTCGGGATGTGCTGGCAGACAGTTCAGTTTCAGACTTCATACTCTGGACATTAATGCCATTGTGCAAACTGCCATTCTATGATATATCTATGTTTATCCATCCACACGGATATATTCCTGCTTGCACCTGTTATAGGTTCTAGGGATCTCACTACTCTGAGCTCTCCCTACTCCTGCTCCTCTCTACCCTCCAGCTTAACCAGACATAGCTGACACTCACTTGACTCCAAGTATGTCATTGTTGTAAATTTCTGTATTACCACTACAAAACTCTGGATTTGCACTGTCTTATTATGCACATTTTATGCATGTGTATTTCCTGACTGTATGCCTTTTACTCTTGTATTTTACCTTTAACATTATGTAGCCTTTATTTCCTTGTATTGCATGTGGAGCTTTTCTACCCAGGCCTCCGCTGTTACTGAGCACTTCTTTGCCCAGTGGACTTCCCGGGTACTCAGACTGCACATACATGAATAACTTCCAACAGCTATCTTTGCATATTGTACCTGCTGTTGTACCTTTGTCTCACTTGTATTCACGGCTCTGTCCAGATATCTAGCTCACACAGGTTGTCAGGTATGATCGGTCACGCCGGCACACACTAGGTATCCCTCACACTTCATCAGGGTTATCCTGTTAATGTCGGGTGTCTTCCTCACCCTTCTGCCATTTGCCACTATGCGAGTGTGCAATATATTTCTCCCACATATTTGTGTGGGGACACATGCGTCACGGGAAGGTGTTTTATCCTGGGTACTAGGTTATGCATGACCACTCAGGTCTGGACAGCATCTTGGACCTCTACTTCACGTTTTGACTTGTGTCCAGATATGTACAGGATTGGACACCTTGTCATCATACCCATTCTACTATTTACACAGGTTACTTATCCCGTAAGGGATATTCCAGAAATTGGACCATTCCACACAGAAATGATATTGAAATGTATTTTGGCTTTATGAAAATGTGCAGGGGGTTTAACATGCAGGGAATACATGGTTTGCTATCCTGACACTGCCTAGGATGACAATATCTACTACATATGCGTAGAGGTCAGTATGTGTAGCTGTGTCTGCAACGAACCATTGTGCCACGTACGGGTGGATTTGGTGGATGTTCTGTTATGGGGGTGGGTTGTGTGATGTGGAGGGTATGCTGGGTAGCCCATTATGCAGCCAGGTGTGTTGCATTTGTTATGGCCAGTTCCATCATGACCAACCTGTGGGTATGTGATGGTGACATATCTATACATTTTGATCACACATTTACATGATACATATGTTTGTGGGATTGTGTTCTACACTATGGCCTGTCTGATTGTCTTGCAGCTGTTTCTCCATGTGTTTGTGTTTATGTCCACTTCACCCGCTGCCCCGCCCTATACCTCTGGTTCACCTTTTCTGCATACGGCACAGTATCACCTTTGCGGTTTTACCATTACCCATCCACCCCTCACATGCAAATTACTCACATCCGATAGCTCACTACTTTTGTTGTTGGGCCATGACATGGCCAGAGTAGCACATTGACTGCCCTACAGGTGTCGGGTACCTTTATGGTTGTGTGGACTACCCTGCCATGTTTGCTTCCCACGTGCTATACCTCACACACATGGGTACACGCCCATACTTCACTTTCATTACTTAGTTGGTATACCCGGGTACTACCCTTTCTGCTGTATCACATACTAGTTTGGCTTCTACCGATGAGTCCCGGGTTTTGCAGACCTGTTATACTCATTGGGGGGATGGCACCTTTTCCTATGTCCATGCTATTCCTTCCACATATCCGACTGTTGTGGACAATGACTCCCCACAGTCTACGGTACTGTTTCTACCTTTTTAATTGGCCACAATGTAACATTTGCGGTGGACACAACACATTTTACACGCCAACACATACCCACGGTCAGTTCGGCAGATAGAACTTACAACTCTTGCCTATATCTAAGCTTTAGTCTTGTAGCATTTCAGTGGCTTATTCTTTTTCTTATGACATTTACGTAATATACGTGTGGAGAACAACTGTTTAATGCCACTATTACATGACGTCTGAGGGATAATTATGTCCTATAATCTCTGCACATTTGCCATGTTTACAAGCTTGTGTCAGGACACATCTGGCCGCAGCGGTACTGTCGCTCGCAAAGTGGGACAGGTGGTATTCTTAGTCGATGGTACGGGTCATACTGTTCCTTTCAGCCTACATGTGTCCTTATTGTTGTAGCTGTTTCTATGCCCCTGATTCACTTACATGTGTATTCTATTTCCTATCACATTTGTTATGTGGGATACAGACATACCTTTTGTATGTGACTATTACATCCCTTGTGGAATATGATTCGGACATACAGTCACTACATATATCTACATTTCTCCTCATGTATTTTGTTATGGACACATCTGCACAGCTATGTACCCTCCCTCACATTATGGGTCAGCTGGTGACCCTCTCCATTGGGCTGGATGTACCTCCTGGTGGCACCCTAGCATATGATATGTTTCACTTCCACATGGTATAGCTATCAACACTATGTTGGACTATGGTCACACGGTTTTTCTGTCATTTGTTCAAGGGTAGGGACCTGTTATTCCCTATCGTGCATTTGTGTTTGCTTCTTCATTTTCTGTTCGCAGGGACTATCTTGCATGCCTTGTATACATTTCAGTCTCCATGGCCACTGATAGGTGCGATTAATACTGCAGGTGGACTATAATATTCAGCAGTTTAGGTTGCTCATCGACAGCCGACATTGACACGCCTCCCTCCGCAACTTCGTTATGCCCCATGCACTCGCGCACGTTTCCTATGCACGTGGCTGTGGTGGCTGCATGCCTTCATTAATATGCATATGGCGCTACTACTCCATATATACGCCACACGGCCGGCGCAAGCCTTACACCGGCCTTGCGCCGAGCTTCATGAATCCGGGGGTCTGTTTATACTATACATCTCACTAACCTTAACTATCATTCTAATCCCTCACCCCTTTAAAACTACCCACTAGTGAATTTTCTTTCCATTTATTAATTCTTTCAACCTAACACTACCCATCTAGTGATATTTTCCTTTCTTAACTTTCAACTTATTTCAATATTTACAAACAAAATGTGTGTGTGTGTGTGTGTGTGTGTGTGTGTGTGTGTGTGTGTGTGTGTGTGTGTGTGTGTGTGTGTGTGTGTGTGTGTGTGTGTGTGTGTGTGTGTGTGTGTGTGTGTGTGTGTGTGTGTGTGTGTGTGTGTGTGTATATATATATAGATATATATATATGTATATACATATATATATATATATATATATATATATATATATATATATATATATATATATATATATATATGTGTGTGTGTGTGTGTGTAGATATATATATATATATATATATATATATATATATATATATATATATATATATATATATATATATATCTGTATATCCTTTAAGAAGCACATCCAGTTAGCAAACCCAAAATAAACAAATGCTTATTACAGGCCTTGTAAATATCCTGCTGCTGAAGGTAAATCAACAACAGTAGTCAAATGGGTGCTATCACCTAAACTGGAATACATGCTGAACAATGCAGAAAAAAATAAGCCTAGCATATATGGAAACACTACTTCAGTGTAGTAAAAGAGAAAAAAATATTACTAGATAAAGAAAAAGAGAAAAAAATATTACTAGATAAAGAAAAGGAAGGTCTACTACTGTAACCTTATTTACTGTTCACATTCCCAAATATTGAATCATTCCTTTATCTGCCCAACAAACTATACCAGCATTACAGAACGCCAACTTTAGATATCACTGTAATGAAGACATTTATTTATTGACATTTCTTTACTGAAAAAGTACAGCTGGGTCAAGGATATCCATTTTCAGCAGAGGCCCAGGAAAAGCTCCAGGTATATGATATAACATACAGAGTGTATAACAACAAGCACAATATAGATATCATTATGGAATACAAACAAATAAATTCATAAATCTGAAAAACAAACTACAATAGCTTCATCGTAATGGCAGTTTGGTACACATCCGAACTTCACTATGCAGTAAAAGTGAAATAAGTAAAGGATTTTAGTCTTAAGGCAGATACAAGATGGAGGTAGGAGAAGGGTAAGGGTATAGAAGAAGGTAATAGTAAAACTGGATAGTAGTAAGAGTGAGCTGCAAAAGGGTAAATACATAAATAGGGAAATATGTGATGAATGAGAGGGGAGAAAGAGGTGAAGATAGAAAAGGTTATGACGTGAGAGGATGAGAGAAACCAAAATGTGAGATAAAGTGGATGATGGAAGGGACTAGTGGATGGATTGATTGGAATTAAAAAGTTCATCTCAGATTAGTACAGGAGCAGAAAAGGTCAGTAAAGAAGAACTATGCAAAACCTTGCAGTAATCTGAAGTTGTCTCTGTACAACTTACAAATAGTACAAAATAAAGCGCTGTATAATAAAATTTGTTTATCAGGTTTTAGAATGCACAGTTGCCTATACCTGGGGTATTTATATTTCTGGTTAATTCTTTCTAGGAGCCTTTTTCTCAGTGACACTAATCTATGACATGGTTGAATAAAGGGCATTCAATCAGTCCCCTACCCTTGTTAATTAAATTAATAATGACTTGATCAATAAAGGAATGAATGCACATTATAAAGTGTGCTTTCAGGTAATGCTGCTTTTCCTGCAGTAGCTTTGGTTACTCTGCTTCTGTTCCACAAACCATTATACTAATCACTGAGGGAGCTGCATGAACACATAAAATAAACTAAACAGTAAAATAAAATAAAAAAAATAAAAATAAAAAATAAACAAATAAATAAAAATAATAAAATAAAAAATAAAATAAAAATAAACTAAAATAAGCAATTGTGAAAATGTCCACTTAACAGAAGACAATTAGAAATAATGGCAGCGGGCCACTGAGCAGCTGTAGGGCATCAGTATTCTTGGAGGAGTTTTGGAGTGTCATCTTGTTGTCCCTTCTACAGACACTTCTCTGGGCAGAAACAGGATATTTTTCATGTGCAGAAAGGAATGTGCAGGATTTATATGGACTCTTATCCTACTTATTGACCACATCATGTAACTCGGGGTGACATTACAATAGGCAGTTGTGCTATAACGACCTCTGTGAGGTATGTAGTGCCAGTACACAGGTTCATTCCCACTCTGTACCTTTCCACTGTTCATATTATTTTATGAGATATACTACTTCTTCTGTGCAGACGAGCAAAGACTAGGTCTCTTCTGCAATGGAAATCCATAGAAGTGCCACAAGGGATTTGTCTGAGTATAAATCCATGTCAATAGGGCTACTCTTCCATTAGTGTTGCATTCAAGGATCCTGTGGTTGAAACATCTATTATTACTGTATAATCTACATCCATAGCCAAATCAATCACTCAGTAAAAAAAGGTGTAAATAGCCTGTGAACTAGCCAGTATCATTTTGGTATGAGACATCACTATCTCTCTTTGTTTCTGGATGTAATATTCCCATATGCTTTTCTTTACCACTGCTGTCCACATTTAGTCCATGTCATATCAGCATCACTATTTTTACTTCCAAAGTACAGTAATTTACTCCTGTTTAATAGCAAGGAAAACATTTTTGTATACCACCAAAGTTAAGCATCATTCTGAGGTTTAAATTTCAGTTTAAATAGTACTTGGCTGTCAGCTTCTCTAGTCTTTGTATGTTACTCCTTAGGAAAATAGTCAGTCATGTACCCTAAAAGTGCAATGACTTACCTGGATTGTCAGTGAATCTTAGCTAACACTTCTCTGTGGGTTCCTCTGCTCTCCATCATTTCCTCATAGGAGAGCCACTCTGTTCTTGTCATGATGTCTGATAAACAAGTACTGAATAGTTCTGACTCATTAACCAAGTTATGTAGTGCCCTGCTGATGGGTTCTCCTCCTGTGACACTTCTTTACTCATAACTACAATTTGCATTTTCCAACCATCTGGCTTTCCATTCTCTTATCAACCTTGCACCTAAGTCCAAACTATCTTAGGTTTTCCTGTACTCCATTGTTTTGGTCTCAGTCAAATACTCAAAATCAGATGAATGTAAAAAATCTGCAGTCCACAGTGATATGCAAGGAACTTTTTAATAAAATCAAACAGACTCCATCAAAAAAAAAAAAAAAAAAAAACCCTGGAAAATAGGTTCCTTGTACAGGACTTGTAAATTGCTCACTAGTCATTCAATTAAATACATAGCACAAACATGTCTACTTCCATCCTTGCGCATTGCCTTACCCATATTTATATATCTTAACTTAACCATCGAAAATAACAAAGAAACAGACTATAACAAAAATGCAAAATTTACAAAAATAATTCTCAAAAAAAACAGCATTGCATATCACTAATAAACCATAACTAGCTAGAACTTAAACACCACCTTGGCTACCATAAACTTATTGCAGCCCATAAAGTAATAAACTCCTCAGAAAAATGTCCAGCTCTCAAAGGAATACTACAGCCCTATACCACTAATCAAATTTTACAAAGCTTTTCTATTCATCAGCAAATAATAAAAAAAAAAGCACAGTGGACTCACTATACTCTAACCAGGTAGGGAGATCTGAAATCAAACGCCACCCCTGAAATAAGACAGGTAGACACATTATTTGCTTTCAAAACATCACTGAAGAAACACCTGCTAAATAACCAGTTATGGTCATGCACTACCCCATGCTACCCTTGTAATTAACCTAAACTCCACCATCAAAGTTACAATCCCTTTACTTAATCTTTCTGTACCCTAATATTACACATCTTACTTTATATCACTATCACTAAGAAATCTGACTCTATATTCCTTCACAACTGTCATTCACACTACTTTTTGCAGACTTCCATTCCACCCTCTACCTACTTTTATTCCCATAAAACTTATATTTCCCAGGTAACTACTCTGTTTACCTCTGTTTTCATTAATACAATAACACAAGAGTTCTGACCATTGTACTATTAATGTATTTAGCAAAACTTTTGAGTTAAAATACTCTCTCATTGCTTCCAAAACACTAAACCATAGACAGTCATTTAAATTATATCACTAAAACATTGATACCAACAAAAGACTTGTTGTTTTTCCAAATTATGAAAAATATTAATTGGAACATCATCATTTATTTGTTTTTTTTTAATAATGAGAATGGTATAACAGTCTCAAGCCAAAACTTGAAATATAAATTATTTGATATTAGTTTTCTAAAGCTTTTTAGAATTTGTTTAATAAGGTCAGATTTTTGGAGGAAAGATGGTAAATTGTATATAATTACAAATAAATATCTAAAAAGCATTATAAAAGTTGAGATTACTAAGATGAAGAATTTTTAATTTGTTCATGTTAAGGATTTGATAAATGAGGTTTGGTAACAAACCAATTTGTCCAGGGACATCTTTAAAGGGGGGTAGATAAATGTTAGTGGGGATTAGGAGGGTAAGGGGAGAGGAAAGGGTTAAATGGTAATGAGGGATGACTGAAGGGAAATGATGTAAGGGTAGGGGGGGACTTAAGGGGATTAGGCAAGTGTAACTGGGTAAGGAATCACATTTTGGTGTGAACTTGCTGTGGCAGGGTACACCCATGACAACCTGTAGCCATACTGAGGGGAGAAGGTAGACCTCGGCCATTTGTGGGTGGCAGATGGTCTTTTTATAAGTATTTATTTATTTAATTAGTTTTCTCCTTGTTTTTCAAGGTTTTTTTTGTGGTAGGTTTGCTCTGCAAGTCAATGCTTAACTTGTAGTTAGGCTGAATAAGGTAGTTAGGTCCTGGTAACTGGCTTTGTGTACTTTCTTTTGTTATTGAGAATTTAGTTCAGGTTAAAAATCAGTATTTCTTTGGCTTCTGTGATGGCATTTGAGTGTTTGAGGGCTTTCACATGGTGGGGGAGGGCTCTGTGAGTAGGGAACATTGTCATGAAGCAAGTGGAGCTGCCTTTCTTTACTACATTATAGTGGTTAAAAAAATAGGTATGTTGATACACTGTGTTATTCTAGCAGCTAGCGAGGAAGGTTGCACGGAAACTGGCTTTACAGGAGTTTGTTGCAGGTGATTTCAGTTGCTCAGTTGTGTGCTGGGTCACAGGATGGCTGTGGGGCCTAGTGATGGATTTAATTACAGTGACTGTGTGTTGTCATTTTGTGGTATCTTTGAGGTAACTAGAAGAGACATTGAGTTTGTGATTTTGTTCATCGGAGTTTAGTTTGTGCTGAGCAAGGCTCAGTTCTGTGGGCTGTCCTCCTGTTTTCCACTTAGCTTACCTGCCCCTTTTTGACTGCTGCTGTGGTCTGGACCATACGTGGATAGGTGTTTAAAATCAAACACCGAATGTTGCTATCATGGCTACTTTGTTGGGCCTGCGAATAATGGCTGCTCGCACGTGTGAAGTATGGATTTCAGATCTCTCTGAAAGGATTATTCACACAACTGCTCCAGTGTATAAGAGCAATATTCAAATGTGTAGAGTTATATATTTTTTTGTTCTCTACTATATTGGTACATGGACTATGAGGCCCCATGTGTAATGTTCCTGACCCAGAGACTCCCCATACTCTGGAATAGACTGCCTATACATGTCAAGCAGAGCACCTCTTTGGCCCTCTTCAAAAGGAACCTTGACGATTGGATAGAGAAAGGAAATTTACCCTGTGGATCAAGTCAGTCACCCTGCTAGACAGGGGTCCAGGAAAGTAAATAGTGTGGGAGGAAATAGCCAGGGAATTGTTATGGCTAGGCTTGTGTAGGCCCTAGGGCTGATAGCCTAGTACCAGCCTATGAACCTATGAACATCAGGTTAGGGTTTTAGAGTGAGTAATACACGTATCATTTGACTTTTGCTTTGTGCTGGTATGAGGTGTTCGGTTTGGGTATGAGTTTTATGTGCAGACAGGGTGTCATGTATGGAATTGCACATTTTGTTGGTTAAGCAGAGGTTGGAAGACATATGGAAGGCATTTGTTTGCATGCCAGTTTACTTGGAATGCCTTGCAGACATAGGACATGTTTATTTCTTTAACAGATAAAAGGTAATAAGTGTAAGGAGTAAGTTCAAGGGGAAGCTGAGGCTGAACAATCGATTAAGGAAGTTCTTCAGCCTCTGGGGTTACTGAAGTCACAAGTCAGTCAGTTTAATCGAGTTACTTTGAGTAGGGGTTAATAATCAGTGCATGTTACCATTGTGCTGTGTTTGGATAAATTCACTGGGATGGCCCTTCTGGCTGAGTTGTAGGGTTGGTCAAGGGATTTGCATTTGTTTATGAATGTTATGGGGGTGTTGGGTTTAAGGGCATAATTTAGGTGAGTTGTTTGTGGTTTGTTGGATGGCAGGAAGGAGGAACAATTGGGGATGTTGAATATTTGGAGTGTTAATTTGTTATAGGATTAGCGGGAGTCATTGGAGAGTAGGGGTCCTTTTCCTTTAATGTGACAGTGGTATGGGTTGGGATGTTCATGTTGACGAGGTCAGGTTGCATTAAGATTAAGGTTTGCTGCAGGAGTTTGGGGTACCTCTTATAAGTACAGCACATGGTAGGGCATTGCTAGATTTGATAAATGTGTTACAGCTGTCTGTGTGAAGGTTTTGGAAGGAAAGATTTAGTTACTTCTCAGGCATGGGAGCAAGGTAAGGCAGTTCAGTTGGTCAAGGAGGATTTAGCTGTGAGTGCTGTAGTGACAAAGGTGACAAGATTAAATGAACCTCATAAATACTGGTCAGTGGTTCATTGGTTTGAAGGGTTGTGGTAGGTTGATAGTGTGGAGACTGACAGACTTTTGTTACTGTCAAAGATAGGTTACGGGGGGGTGTTGGGAAATGGAGCTTCATGGGGATAGTTTGTGTGGCATTTATTTTATGATTATATTTCAGTCATTCAGAAGGTGGTTTGTTGGCCAGCTAATGCTACAATGGTTATTAGGTCTGTCCACTTATACTGGATAGTTGTTGTGATGGCAGGATTGATCTTAAATTAATTTTGGAAAGATAATCTCGTTTTGGTTAGTTACATACATTGGGTGGGAAAAGAGGGCTGCAGTTAGGCATGAAGGTAGGTAATTGTGTTACTTGGTTTCATGTGGCATTAGATTTAATGCTCAGATGTTGCCTTTGGTAGGTAACGTTTTGGGACTTACTACGGTGTTAATATCAGTAGTTGGAATAAGTGAGATTTTAGTTAATATACAAAAGTTGTGTACAGTTATGCTTATTATTTTAGTATTGGAGAGAGATCACTGGATTATTTTAACCATTTAGTCAATTAGTGGCTTTTGGTACTTGCATGTCAGGGGGTTTGTGGATGATGACAGGGATCTAGTTTGGTTTAGAGAAGATGGTGTACACCCAATGATGTTTGGCTTAACCCCCCTTTTTATGGGTGGTTAAGTTGTTAAAAATTTGGTAGGAAAGATGGGGAGCAGCCTGATCAAGCTGGTAGGTGGAGAAGAGGACAGGCTTACCGTCTTCTGTTCCCCTCTGGTTTTGGAAGAGTTGGGAAAGGAAAGTGAGCAGCTGAACACTGCTTGATAAATAAAATAAGTGAGTGGAGGTAAGGACGCTCTTTATTTGGTTGAAGGTGTAATTCAATAAATGCAAATGAAGTGAGTAGTGGGATGCTGCTTCATAAGTATAATAAGTCAGCAGAGGTAAAGATGCTGATTATTTGGTTGGAGGTATAATACAATAAATGGCAAATTAAGTGAGTAGTGGGATGCTGCTTCATAAGTAGAGTAAGCGAGTAGAGGTAGGGACGCTGCTTACTTGATCAGGATGAGTACGGTCATGCTGTCCTGGTAACATTACATGGCTGTTTATACTGTGATTAAAATCAACTATACTATGTTTCAGTTGTAATTAATATTGGTTAACAAAGTTATGTTTATGGAACTTTAATAAAGGTCGTCAAACGTTATTTGGTGTGATGTGTTTATTGAAAACGAGCGGGACAATGTAAATTTTTTCAATTCACAATATAAATATTATCCAGTCAATTAAAAATAGTTTTAAGTATTATTGTTTTTGCATAAGTATGTATATTAGGAAAGTGAACGCCTGTAAAGATCCATGGTCTTATATGATGGTATAGCTAAATCTAGGTCAATTTCGATACCATAAAAATCTATACGTATTGATATATTTTTTATTTGTTTCTTGTTGGATGAAAGAAATAGAGGTATACATTTTTTAAATAACATCATTTTAATTATTTGTAATCTATTTTTAAATGTAATAAAAATGCTGTTCCAGTAGGTTATTATATTAGTTATTAAAGAAATAATTTTACATAGTTAAAATTTAAAGTTTCTTCTGTTGTCTTTAGTATATTTACATCTAAATAAGTAGATGAGAAGATTCTTTATCAAATAATTTAAGATCAGAATTTAATGAATATTTACTATTAATAAGAATGTAATTACATTTAGATTTATTTAAATGAAGATTAGAGATTAATTGGCAGGTTTCCATAACACTATTCAATACTTATAATGTGTTATTAGAATTTTGCAGAGTTAATAAAATATTATCTGCAAATAGCATATTTTTTTAAGTTTTTGATTAATTTCTAACCCTAATACCATACCATTAGAATTAATCAAAATTGCAAAGATTTCAATAGCAAAGTTAAATAAAAGAGGCAAAAAGACATCTTTGTTTAGCTCCTTATGTTATATTTATAAAGTTTGAAGTAACAGACATAATGTTACATAGGTTTTATTATTATTGTTATTATTATAGATAGATTTTAGCATTGAAATAAACGAAGAAAGGAAGGAAGTGAAACTGAATTAAAGTGTTGAATAAAAAAAATCTATATTCTAACTCCTTTCCGCTACCCACTATCCAACCTCTTCTTTAAAACTCCCAAAGATGCACTGTATATTATCACACATTACTTACCAGCTCATCATCACCGACTCCCCACTGTCCCATCTATACCCATTAACTATCCCTTTAAGCTTTCCCTTAAAATGTCAATGCACCTCATATGAACTTGTCTATATTCTCCTCCATTTTTAGTTTTTCCTTTCTTGTCTTATCTTCAGTACATCTTCAAGATTATCTCTAATAAACATACTGTATGAACAACCATCATATGTCACTACCTGCTATACTTTTAATTGTATGGCTAAACCTCTATGCTTATGTAAATATCTTATGCAATCATATGTTATTATCTGCTATATTTTTATAAATGAATGTGTAAACCACAATGCTCATGTAAATGTCTTATGTATAGTATGTTAACAATTGTTCTGGAGCTTTTCTCCCCAGGCCTCTGCTGAAAACGGAAAGCTCTGTCCAGTCTGACCTCCCCGGTAAACAAATGTAAAATAAAATAAAATAAATAAATAAATACAAATTCTAATTTCATATTTCTAATCTACTTTTCATTTTGTCTGTCTCCTTCCTTTCCATAGCTTCTCCCTATAACCTCTCATAAAATTAATGATCTATGTACTTTTTTTCATGTTTATTTCTCCTCAATGATTTTGAGCCTGCCTATTACCATATCCTTCTTCCTTCTTTGTTTCAACCCCCAATAGGGTTGCCACCTGTCAGGATTTTTTCCTGGCGGCCAGTAAATCAGGGTCTCATAAGGAAATCCAGAAATTAGAGTCTCTGTTAAGAATGTCGAACAATTGAAAGGCATTTTGAAACATTGCGACAGCAAACATATTTCAGAAATATGTTTCCTAAAATGTTTACTATTTCACTTGAATTTCCAATTCAATTGCAGTGTAAAAACTATAATTGCTGTGTCTTATGTTTGTATACCTGTATGTGGGGGATTGAAGTTTATATAATAGCAACAATCTGCCCATAATTACTTTTACTTGCCAGCACATTCAAACATCAGCACTGCACACTAAAAGTGGCTGTCTTTGGTACTCTGCGCAGGATGTGTTGGAAAGGAACATACTGTTGGTACAGTGGCACAGTGAGTAGTGTTGCTGTTGGTTGTGGCATAGTCTGTTTGTTGTATGCACATCCTCCCTGAGATTATACTGTGGTTACTATTTTCTTAATTTTCCTCACAGTCAAATGTCAGAGGTGTGCACAGAAGGCCACTATAGTTTATATGTAGTCTTCCTGCTTTTACCTAAATATCGGTGCAGTACTCTTGCTAATTCCTAATTATTTCACCACCATACATTTTCATTCTGTCTACTGCCAGTTTCCTCTAACATTTACCATGGCATCCATGTCCAGTGCCAAGAAAATCTGTGCATATTCTGTCACTCTTCCTTTCAGTTTCCACACAATTTGTCTATGTACTCACTTTAAATCTCATCAGAAAGCAGTCTAAACACAGGAGATAGGCTGATTGTGGAAACATGACTGTTTTGTGTTTATACAGGTGTAATGCTTAGAAAAGGATAAGATGGAACTGCTAACACAACATCTGATGTTATTTGCCATTGTTATACATGCTTAGCAATAAAGCAATTATGATGACACAACAATCTAAAATGCTGCCTGTAGGCTATGAGTCATAGATAAGTAATTTTTTTCACCCCATGTGAAATTCTCCCTGATTATCCTTCCACTTCCCCCATTTCTAATACCTCCCATGCAGTCTCTTTTTTTGTCTATAGTGACACTGAGATAAACTGCTGAATTTCTCCTGAATTTGAAGTAACATTTAATCTGTATCATAGCACTTCATGATTTCTCATTTTTAAACAGTTCAGGTATAATCCTTGCCCATACTCATTAGGACTATATACATTCCTTAACCTCCATATGATAACCACAGTTTTGCAATCACATATTATTCTCCTTCCATCCTCACTCTTTTTTAAATGTTTCTTCTCACATAATCCTTTCTTAAACTAAATGCCTCCTTCCACAAACATCACTTGACATTGTCTAATTTGCTTCCTCCACTTAAATATTCATTGTAAGTATATCTTATAGCAACTCCACATTTTCTCACTCCTGTTCCTCTTGCTTGCCAGTGTTTTCATTTGATCTGATCTGATATCCCTTCAGTGCTTCATGTGACTAGCTTGACCTCCTGTCCTCGCTGACACTGACCTCTTCCCCTACAATACATCAGTACCTCACTTTCTCTGTCTGCCTCTACCCGGGCTGAAGTCCTTTTGTACCTAAAATGTTAATATTAAGACTCAATTTGTTTAGGTAGTTGTGAAACTCCTAATCTTTTCACTCTGTCTCTTGTGGTGGTTCTCCACAACTATTTCAAACCTCTTACCCCTCCTCTTTACCATACATGACTGGTCTGAAGTGTCTCCATTGTTCTTCAGCTGGAGTCATCCATGGAACCTTAAGACAAAATGTCCTACTACATTATTGTCTTATACTGACCCTATTCCTATTGGTGCTACCACCAACTTGGTCTTATCCCTTCTTATACTCTTATTCATCCTTTTTATGGTCCCATTTCAAATGTTAAGGATTTTAATTTACTTTATAGTTCTTCTTTCTCTTGAGACATGAGCATCTGCCTTTAAAATCAAATGTTGCCAGGGGGTTCAGAAACAGTGCATCCATGATTGTGGTCAAGCCAACACAGTTTACTATGAGTGTTTGAAAAAAGAATGCTCACCAACAATGCATGCCACAAGACAAGTATACACAATGAATATCTTGTTGTCATGGCTGCAGAAAGTAACTTAGTTAAGGTCATGTAGGAACAGGTTACAGCCACAGTGAAATACGAGTAACTATAGTAAACATGTAATGCATATGAGCCTCAAGGGTAGCTAGCACAAAACTGCATACACAGTTGGTAATGCCTGTGATCTGATGTATGCTTGTAAATCAAGGATGCATTTAAGGAGAGAACATTCTCCTAGTAGTAAGGGAAGCACACCTAAGGTAGGAGGGTAGAGGAGTTACTAAGGCCACAGAGACAAAAATATGACATTGGCAAGACTGCACATGGAGCAGAACTGTGACTGGCTCTTTTAGCACTCAGTGCTGCTCCCCAATCTGGTGCCCCTCAACTCTTAGTTGAGGAGTAATATAAATAAATAAATAAAGATTCACTGTCTGATCAGGTACTCCTGCCCCACATCTCCAAATGAGGACCAAAAAAAGAATTCTACTCTCTGATCTGGTGCTCATCACTCCTTTCCTAAGAAGGGGGAGCACCAAGTCATATGCACTCAGTCCTCATCTCCAAGACAGGAGCAATAAAAAAGGCAAGTGTTTAAATCATGAATGTGGAAGCAGGATCTGAATTAATTTTATTACTGGCATTCAGAAATACTGGCACAGGAATGAATGCAAGTACTGCAATCCTGCCTCCTAACATCTTGTGCCTGGGGCAGCTGCCCCATTCTCCCCACCCTAGTTATGGGACTGACCAAGGAGGTGGTGACACAGTCATTGATGTGGAAAACAAGAGTATTGGTTTGACAGAGGCTTGCAGATATCCCATTCAAACAAGTGGAGGTATAAAAGGTAAAAAAAAAACAGACAGGATATGTGTTGTACAAGAAAATAAGTAGATATTAACTTTACTCAGGGTATCTATACCACAAGTAGAATGTCAGGAAAATGACCCACAAAATCCTGATGGGGTTTGAACCCTTCACTCTGCTGCCTTCTGCTATAAAAATCACTTTGTTTAGAAGCTGAGGCAAGGTAACAATCATAGTGTCAGAGAAATGTATAGCAAGTGATTGCTACACATTTGCAGAATGGAAGCAGGAAAAAGCCTACCACACTGACGGGATTTCAACCCTCTACTCTGTTCACTGACAATTTGCAAATCATTTTATTTAAAAGCTAGGCCATGGCTGCACTGACAACAAAGGTGTCTGTGGAGTCCACAGCAAATAATTGTTATGCATTTGTAAAATGGAAGCGTTAAATACTAAGGGAATTTGATCCTTCTATTCTCTTCACTAGCATTATCTGAACCACTTTATGTACAATCTGAGCCATGTCCCCAGTCCTGCTGTATGTACCAGTGAAGTGCATAGCAGGTGATTGTTACACATTTGCAAAATGGATGCAGAAAAGTGAGAAAAAGCATTCAACAGACATAATATTCAAACTCTCCATTCTGTTTATTAACACTGTACAAATTATTTTATTTTCAAGCTGAACCATAGAAGAAGTCAGAGTAAAGGAATGAGCTTTATTTTTATTTCATATTTACATGTTTTACAATGACATTCATCGCATTTGCATGACAGATGGCAACTGAAGGCAGTATACTTAGTAGATGACAGTGACTGTAAGTGTTGTTAAACAAGGAGCAGCGTCGTTCCTTGTTGGTTATACATAGGCATCAACAGTGCTCTGCATGACCCATCATGCTTTATAACCCCACAAAAATAAGTGCTTTACAAGCTCTGTTTGGGAATGTGCATCGAGTGTTTACTTTTAAACCATTTTAAAGACTAAAAATGGCAGTATAAGAAAAGTAGCAAACAGGAATCAAGCAAAGGGTAGAGGCAAAGGTGAACAAATAAGGAATGAGCTGGATGGAGAAGGGGATGGAAGGAAATATTTTTTGCAGGACATGGGCCAATGTTATATTTTTGAAGAGAAGGGTTTTTTGTAGGACATGGGCCCATGTTATATTTTGAAGAGAAGGGTTTTTTGTAGGACATGGGCCCATGTTATATTTTTGAAGAGAAGGTTTTTTTGTAGGACATGGGCCCATGTTATATTTTGAAGAGAAGAGTTTTTTGTAGGACATGGGCCCAAGTTATATTTTTGAAAAGAAGGGTAAGTTGTGGAAGGAAGGAAGTAGGGGAAGTAAAATGAAGATAAGAGGGCTTGGTTTGTTAGCAGGGAGAAGCAGACATGATGGGTAAGTTGTGTGGTAACATACTGAGAAAGTGGGAACACAATGGTGAAGATGACATCAGACAAACAGAGGGAAGACAAAGGTGAAGGGAGGGCGCAAAAGGGAGGAGGACCTCAGGTTGGAGGATAGGATGAGGTACTTGTAACTGCAGTCTCTGCTAGCTGAGACCAAGTGGGAAATTACTCACTACCATAAGTACCATCACCACCGGGTCCTGGCTCAGTTGGTGGAGCCAGTCCTGGACGAGGATGTTACTTAATGTGACACTTGTGAAGGTTCAACATGTGGGTGACTCACACATCCACCCTCCTGTTTGTAATCACCCCTGCAATATTTGCCAGCTTCCAATTGGTGACAAAGGCATCACCTCCACTTGCACTGATTCTGGTGGGTACCAGTGTACCAGCATCTGGTGCAGAGCTACCTAATACAGGTGGTACAGGGAGGGTAGGAGGTATGGAGGCAAATTAGGGCACAAATGTGCCTGGTGGTTCTAGAGGTGGTGGTGGCAATACTGCTGCCACCTGGACAGTGGAATGGGCACATGGCATGTTGCTGCATTAAATAGGAAAAAAGTAATGTGGATAATAAAAATAATAAATAAAACAAATGTGTTTAAAAGAGGAAAGTGACAAATAGCTGGGAGAATGGCAGTACAAATACAATGAATAAATAAAGATCTTCCTGTGTTGAGAATAATACCATTCAACAGAATGTACTTTTTAGACCAATCAAAATATCATTAATTTACAAAGCTGTTAGTATATATAAATGAGAGGGAAGAAATGAGCCCACAGCAGTCATCATGTGCAGTCTGACAGATAAAGGATTAATGTGATGAGTTATTTAGATGGACAAACAGGTGCCTGCAGTCTGAGATGTAGTATCGATGCCTGAGTGTAATGTACAGATATAAAGAATACATACTGCCCAGAAGTACATATTTCACTCACAGGTGGTAAGCAAAGGAACATACTTCTTTTTTTTATATTGAAACATGTCCACTGAGCACTTTATTAATAATGATGATCATTCATATTTACCCCATGTAATGTTATAGTTATACTAATTATACAGAAAAATAAACATTAAATATTTTTCATGCTAACACTACCACTAGGATCATCCACCACATTTGTGCCCTAATTTGCCTCCTGACCTCCTACCCTACATGCACCATCTGTATCAGGTAGCTCTACACCAGATGATGGTAAACTGGCACCCACCAGAATCAGTGCAAGTGGAAGTGATGTCTAGTACTCACAGGCAGAGGGGTTCACATGGGAAGTAGTAATGGGGACACGCTTACTACCAGCAACCCTGAGGTTGAAGTATCAATGCACCCAATGTATGTGCAGGGCCATTGTGGAGACACAAGCTAGTTCTACCACAGCCATGGCAGAGATAGTGAGAGTGATCCAGAGCGTGTGTTATGACCTATGGGAATACATGTCCTTTATGTGAGATTCCTTGGGTAGACTGAGTCACAGACTGCAGTGTCTTCCGTGGCTTGCCTGGTAGGGATGAGGGGCAATCCACAGTGCCAGTCATCTGCTACATCAACAGGTGTCAGGCATCATGACCATGGATTAGGGAAAACCTGCTTCTGTTGTGATAACACTTCCACAGCAACATTTTTTTATGGAGGTGTCTACTCAAAGGAGAAGTTATCCTGTGGTTGTGGCCACTGTCATGTTGACAAATCTGGTAACAGATGTCACTCAAGTTAATAACAGTGCACAAGCATCTAGCCAGTGACATGGTATATCCTGTGCAACTCTTCAGAGGCCCAGCTTCATGGGTGGGGACAAGAATGAGATGAACACTCTGCATTGCATATCCTGGACCTGTCTAGTAGACCAAGCCACTGTGTTGCAATTACTGCTGAGGATTTGTCCCTACAAATGCACACTCACACCATCCCATCCCCAGGATATCACAAATCTCCACTGATCCTGGCCTTTCTCAACACTAAACCTCACCCACCTCTACTGACATATCACATAAATGCACTTTTTACTTTTATACTCCTCAGCACTTGGATTCACACAGTACCCTGTGTAAGACATGCATTCCTGTACTCCTTTTTCTGTGCCCTAGCTTTGACATTGTTACATGGGATGCAGATGTCTGATGCACTGTGCGGTTAGCTTATGCTTGTGGAAGCCCAGTCTGCTGTTGGTTTTGAATACATCATTTTTACTGCAGTGTATCTGCTCAACTCTTGTATACTATGTTGTGAACTATGTGCAATATGCTGTCGCTTTGCTAGTGACACAGCATGCTGCATACATACATACAGATATTTTAAGCATGGTCATTAATGTGAAGTTAATGGCAATTTGTATGTTAATCTAGGATGGTCTTAGATTATGGTACATAACTGGTAGAATTAAGGAATTTGAGAGTGATGTTTATTGATAGGGCCTATCCTGAACCCTTATCAGATGAGATTATGGATCAAGCTCTTAGTGAAAGATAAGGACATTTTAAACCCATTTTAAATGGTGGTCTGTACGGGAATGAAAGTAGTAATGGAATTAATAGTGATTTCAGTCTGGCTATGGTGTTAACTTACACTGGAATTAGTTCACAGGTACAAAATATTGTAGCTAAGGAATGGGATGGAATATTTGGGTGCACTGACTTGGTGAACAAGCTTGGTGATGAACTGAGGCTTGTTTTTAAAAAAGAAAGACATTTGAAAAATATTTTTAGACAAAAGTTGCCCTAGGAAAGATGAAGTAAGGATGTCAAAATGTGGATAGAGCTTGTTCACAATGCTGATCATAACTCTCAGCTGTTCAGATTTTTGCAGAATGTCCATATTTTTGCAGCATAGATTTGGTCAGTTTTTCATAAAAATGTGGTTTTCTGGCAAATTAGTAGAAAATCATTAAAGATTGAAATTAGAAAATAATGACAGACAGTTGAGTTTCAGACTTCATACCCTTCAGAAAATTCATGCTAATGCAAAACCTGTTATTCTATCAGCTTTCTAAGTCTGTAAGGGCAATATTAAAAATTGTCCCTATTTTTGGACCTTTGTCGCTTTTATTGATAGCTTTGTTCAGATTTCTTGCTGTACGTGGTTGAGAGGTATGGTGCAGATATATTTATGAAGGTGCTAGTACTGTAGTGGCCTCTTTTGCAAGATTGATAAATGGTAACAGTAGGTTTAACTGCAATACTGAAGGGGTGGTTTACTTAGCCCACCATTTATCCTGAGATACATTTGATGTTGGATAGACTGAGAGGGCATTAAGACAAAGGATCTATGAGCATTGTTATGCTATGAGGAAGAAAGATGGGATAAATGCATTGTACAAGCATATTATTATTATTTGTAAGGATTTTATACATTTTTTTTTTATTTTGGAGAAGGTTCCACAAAATGTCCTGGGTGAGGATTGTGAAGCATTAATGGAAAAAAGGGAACATGCCCTTCAGTTAAGGATGGATACAGCTCAACCCCCCAGGAATTCATGACAAAGTTTTAATTAATAGTGTTTCATGACTGAGAGCAGGAAATTGTTGAATATTTTCAGTCATTTGAAGCCCTTGATAAGCATTTTAGCATACGTTAAATAATGATTTTTGAATGGAAGTGTTTTAACATTAATTTAGTGTATTTTATTGTTAATTGATTTGCAATGATGTTTTTGTTTGTGGATTCATCAATTAATGCAAATAAGGGGGTTATATATAAGGTGGGTGTTTAGATTGTTTGTATTTCTGATAAAGTTCAGTAATAAAATGAACAGAAGTATTTTTAGAATCTCCTGTCTTGATGTAACAGTGTTTTTTTTTATTTTTTATTGGTTGTGTTTGACAATGTGTGGATATATTTTCTTATCATTTTACTCGGGTCTATATTATATCATCGAACGCTTAAAAAAGTTAATGCTGATTGATCGACCTAATTTAAGCGAAAGCTTACAATCTTGAACTGTCAGATCAGCGATTTTTTCCCAGGGAAAAAAATCGTTGATCCAAAACACATACACACAACACAAGCACACCAAACAAACAGAAATCCACACACATACACCTAAAATCTGATATCTAACCCTACATTAAACTATGCACACACCACTAGCTACCCACTTACCTTAACCTAAACCCTAACCCTAAGGTCCGTCACTATTGCACACTCACCTCACTCGCTCCCTAACCCTAACTCACTTAAATCCACCCTAACCCTCATGTCCACTCAATCGCACACACACCTAACCTGAGCCCTAACCCTAACTCACCTAAATCACCCTAACACTCACATCCACACAATCGCACACTTACCTGAATCCGACTGGTAACTTTCCACCATAACACTGAAAATACTGAAGCAACAGAAACGGACAACCAAATTCTTTCCCTAGGAAAAAATTCGAGTTTCTGCTTCTTCGATATTTTGCAGTTTCGCGAAAATAAGTTTGATCAATCAGCGTTCACTTTTTTAAGCATTTGAGGATATAATATAGACCCTTTTACTCACTATTACTTGCAGTCACACCTATTTTGAACAGTAAAGATCAATAAATCACAAACCAAGACAGAATTGTTTAGATAAGCTCTGGATTGTTCTTTTTACATTCTGTGTGTGTTTATAGCTAACTAGGCCCTTGGGATGGCTAGAGTTTCACTTCTATGATCTATATATCTTTCTATCAACAGACAGTGAACATTAAAGGTAAAACAACAAAATATAAATCAAAGTAAATCCACTTGTCTACAAGCTATGCCTTTCTTCCTAGAAACTGAATCAAAAGGTAGTGTTTCGAAATACTTGTACTGTCCAAACGGCGATATCCAGAATGCTACAAATCGCCAATGACCACACAAATAGATGATGTATTCCACAAAACCACTGGCAACAAAAACTGAAAAATGAATCATAAAATCTATTTTATTCCATAAAGATAAGCGCTTTCACTCACTAAACCGTGAGCTTCCTCAGAACATTCAAATTGTAATTCCTACTGAATTAAATACATCTATTTGGCGCCAAAATCACATTCAAATTCTTAAAGCTATGTGCTATAATTAAATACCTATCATTTCTAAAAAGCCTATCATTTCTAAAAAACTGTTTTACCAGCATAAGAAAACAATACCTATGCACAATAAAAATATTAAAATATTATAATATTAAAAATATATTAACAACAAATAATACTATTAATATGTAATACATTTTACAACTTTTGTCAGTTCATAATCTCTAATAATGATTTGACTGATATATAGTCATTTAATCCTGGTGGTGTCGTGGCATCCGTCAGTATCTGCCAACAGGTCTCCTTATATGCCAACATACTCCTAATGTTTCCTCCCCTCAGATTGCTTGCTACAGTTTCTAATATAGCAAACTTGAAATGATGATTATCTCCTTTGCTAATAATGTGTTTGGCCAAAGCATTTTTGCGGTCTTTCGTCCTCATGTTATATAGGTGAGAATAAATTATTTTCCTAAAGTTTTGCTCTGTTTTACCTATATAGAAAGAAGGACAGACCATGCATTTGGCTAAGTAAACTAACATTTTTGTACTGCAACTTCCCCCTTTGAAAAATAATTTTGTCCTATTATAATTTTTTAAAATAATTTCTGTTTCTTCATTGATCAGGCTATATTGGTGGCATGTGCCCCATTTATTTGTATGTGTAGAATTTACTATCTTCCTTCTTTTGTGACCTGTCTCTAACATCCTTTTCAGATTTTGACCCATCTTATAAACAAAAGTCGGTCTAGGACCTAATATTTCTAACATTTCATCATTGGTTAATAATATATGCCAATATTTGCTTATAATGTCTTTAATCTGATTACTAAACAGACCATATTCTATAATACAAGCTCTACTAAATGGCTTAATATTTATACTGCAATTCATAACTTATTCACTATCCGGAACAATGTTATATTTCATTCCTAGTAATGGCACATATTTCTTTCCCCATTGATCTATCACATATGAGCTCACCTTCTTCATCATGTCTTTGTTATACCCTCTTTCACTAAATAATGAAGTTATATATTGCACTTCATCTAACATATCTGGGTAACTAGAGGTCATCCTAACTGCCCTAATACATTGTCCCTTATAGATGTTTCTCTTGGACTTCATTGGATGATTGCTGTCATAATCAATATACAAATTGGTAAAGGTCTGTTTTTCTATGTATATTCAACTTAAAAATATTATTCTTTCTTGTAACCAAAGTGTCCAAATAAGCCACCCCTGTTTTACTACCCGCAGAAGTGAACTTCAAAAAGTCACTACTCTGGTTCAAATATTCCAAAAAGTTATTAAAGGTACACTGATCACCCTCCCATATAATATATATATCATCCAAAAATCGTGAGTAGTATTTGATATAACCAAAAAACTCACTGTTAAATATGGTATTCTCCTCCCAGTCCAACATTACCATATTAGCATATATAGGGGCACATGCTGCCCCCATCGCTACACCCTTGGTTTGTTTGAACATCTCGCCTTCATAGTATATAAAGTTGTTGTCCAATACTATGGACATGAGTTCAATAATCAACTTTATTTTATCCCATTCCAAATTACTATATTTGTAAATACTGTCAGTAAATGCGTCCATACCCTGATTCTTGGGAATACACATAAATAGATCTATTACATCTATGGAGGCAAACAATAGATCATTGTCAGCTATGTGAATTGGATATCTCATTAAAAATTCCCAGGAGTCCTTGACCATGTGTTCCACTTTTCCATATATATGTTTTAGCAAAGAGTCTATAGCCACTCCCAATGGAAAAGTTTTGGACTTACTTCCTGATATTATTGGTCTAAATGGGGGGTTAGAAACATTTTTGTGTACCTTAGGTATACCAACCATTGTAGACATAACAGGGTACTCTACCTTAAAAAAATTATATAATTCTTCAGTAATCCTGTTATCTAATAAAAATTCCTCTATAAATAAATCTATTCTTCTATATGCAATATTTAACTCATTGATAGAAATGACCTCATAATTACCTGAACCATGCAATATATCATATAATTGTGCATTGTATTCAATGGCGTCATAGATTACAACGCCTCCACCCTTGTCAGGTTTCATAACCCTAACGTTGTTGTTTTCTTTCCCTAGGAAAAAATTCTAGTTTCTGCTTCTTCGATATTTTGCAGTTTTGCGAAAATAAGTTTGATCAATCAGCGTTCGCTTTTGTAAGCATTTGAGGATATAATATAGACCCTTTTACTCACTATTACTTGCAGTCACACCTATTTTGAACAGTAAAGATCAATAAATCACAAACCAAGACAGAATTGTTTAGATAAGCTCTGGATTGTTCTTTTTACATTCTGTGTGTGTTTATAGCTAACTAGGCCCTTGGGATGGCTAGAGTTTCACTTCTATGATCTATATATCTTTCTATCAACAGGCAGTGAACATTAAAGGTAAAGCAACAAAATATAAATCAAAGTAAATCCACTTGTATACAAGCTATGCCTTTCTTCCTAGAAACAATGAAAAACACTGGTAAAAAAATATAAATTAAAATAAAACTGTTCTTACCAAGTGACAACACAGTCAATCACAAACCATGACTGGATTACTTAGATAAGTTTTGTGTCTGCCTCCATCTGTATGATCAGCCCCTGCCCTGGGTTCACCCTAACTCCTCATATGATTCAGCCTCTGCCACCTATTGTTTTGGTAACTTCTGGCACAGCTACTGTCCACTCTGCTATAAATATTATAGAACCTTGCACACACATGCAGTATTTTTGCACATGTGCCAAGGTCATATTGCAGGGCATAACCAGATGAATCCAGTCATCAGTGTACCTTTAGGTGCCAAACACACACACAAGATTTCTTTTTTGTGATGGAGCACGGTTGTACCTGTGATTGAGTTATGTATTGTGTTTTATTTACCTGGAAAGTCTGACTAGACATAAGTATAATATTCAGTGGAGACCCAGGAGAAAAGATCCACACAAAATACATTTTTAATAAATAAATAAATAATAAACATTTTAAGCATTACATTGCAGGCAATTCTGAGGCAGATAGTAAATGCATTTATTGTGTATTTTAGAAGTTATATAATTGCACATAAGTCAAGGACAGGCTGACATGTAACAGCTGGGGATACAAGATCAGTGATAATGCATATAGGTTCAGTATGTAATATTGACATAAATGAGTCTGGATGTTATTAGGGCAGGAACAGAAAATAGAGGAGGATGAGATGGAAGGGTATAAATGGAATGGTCAAGAAAACATAAGTAGTAAAAGTTCTGATAGTAGAGAAGATTGGGATAACAGTAGACAGGTAAGGGGATTAGGTGGGTCAGGACTGGTTATTAGTAGGAGAGGATAAAGCATAGAGGTTAGCTGTTGGAGCAGTAGTTGTGAAAGAAAGAGACAAAGAAAGCAATAATGAAGATAACAGTCATGGTAACTGATAGAGAGACTAATAATGAAAGAGAAACAGAAAAAAGCATGAGTTCAGTCAGGATGTGAGCATGAACATAACTATGAGAAAGTTATCTGTTCTTTTAGGTTGTGCTTGCAACGTGCGGTAACATTGTCTTAATTTAGGGTGGTTGGGTTGGAGTGTCAGTGCATAGCAACACTGGTTGAGTAAATTGAGTTGCCTACAATGTCATGAGACTTGGTCTTGGTCAGGAGATATGTTCTCTGTGTGTAGAGATTTTCATGAATGGACTAGTGTTTGAGAATGTTCTGCAGTGATAAGCAGGTATCAGATTAGTGTATTAATTTGTGGCTAGTAGCATTTGTGAGTAGGTAATGTAATTCTTTAGTTCAATCCAGTATAGATGCTTAAGTGTTAGGCTGTGATGTGACTAGTTTGGGAAGCTGGAGGCACCCTTAGTCATTTTATTGTAGCTAACCTCTAGTTTATTTTTATAAGGTTGAGTGAAGATTAGCCAGGATCTGTACACATAGAAAAATGAAGAGAAAAGGTAATATGTTGCTAAAGAATTCCTACAGGAGTCAGTTAAAAAGGTTTTGTTTCAGTAGAACAAGCCTAGCATTTTGTGAATGATGTGTTGGTCATATTTTAAGTTATTGTCAATTGTGAGCACAAAAAGCTTTGTGTTGGAAACCGTTTCAGTTTGGTACTATTTATTGATGTGATGTGGAAGGCTTGATTTTCTACTGACAGATATTTGGGTAAAACCAACATTATTTTCTTTTTTGTAGAATGTAGAGTAGTTGTTAGTCATCTAACCAGGCTGTAATAGAGGAAAAGGAGTCCTGGGTTATCTTGTAGAGTAGTGCTAGACTTGGTGCAGAGCATATGTGGTAGCATCGTCTGCATATTGGTCTACAGAGGCTTCTTTGTTAGTTTTATAAAGAATATTAGTGAATATGTTGAATAGTAAAGGGCCTATTATACATCCCTGAGGTATGCCAACAAAAACAGACAGAAAAGGGGGAGAGATCTCATTTCCATTTTACAGTCTGGAGTCTATTGGTAAGGCAGGTGTGAAACTAGCTAAAGGATGAATGGAAGAGTCTTATGGAGGATAAATAGCTGAGTAGAGCTGTAGTTGTGATGTGATTAGGTCTGAAACTATGCTGGCATAGCATGCTGTAATTGATTAGTTTATGTGTATAGATACAGGGTTTGTGGTAGCATCTGCAGCAGTTCTGAGATAATCTGGTTTTAAGTTCTCAGCAGTTGGGGTGAATTTTTTTTAGTTTTAGGTGGTGTTTTTTTGACAGACTAGATATATACCAGTTAGCTAGAGAAAGGATTTTCATGGTGACTAGTACTGTTTGGGATATTTAGACCGGAGGTTGTTTTGTTATTACGTACTGGTAAGACAGAGTTCATGAAGTGAGTATTGAATTGTTTAGTTGTAGAGTTGTTATTGGTAGTTGTTGAAGGAATGGTAGTTTGACCTGGGTGTAGTAGTCTTTTGATTGTTTTCTACAAAAACTTAGGGTTCTGTTGCAGTTGGCTTGTAGCTGGGAGAAGTATATATTTTTGTCTGATTTGATTTTTAGTTTAGAATGGTTCCTAAGCTGTGTAAAATATTGCAAATTTTGTGGTGTTCTGTCAATAGACCATGTTTTCAAAGCTTTATCTCTGTCTATCATGAATTGCCCGGTTTCTGTTATGAGAAATGCTGCAGGTATGGATTTAATTCATTTTAATCTGATGGGAGCTATTACATTTAGTATGTTTAGTAATGTGCTGTTAAAAAGAGTAATGGCATCATTAAGCGCTAAGTATTTTAGAATATCCCAGATGTATTTGGTGAGATTAATGAAGATGCCATAACGGAAGGAGGAGAGAGTATGCACATTATTTTAGAGCATGTATTTATGCCCAGGATTAGAATGTATCAAGGACAAAGGTCAGTAGATAGTCACTGATGGTGTCAGGTAGGCATCCAGCAGTGTTTATTTTGTTGGGGTGATGGTGAGGGTTCAGTCTGATGCAGACTCCCTATTACTGCAGTTCTCTATTTCAGAAGCAGCAGTGATAATCTGGGTGAGGGTGGTAGAGTCAGGTAGCGCATATTAATGCCACCAAAGATGATGGTATCCATGTTGATATTACAAGAGATCCAGTACAGGATTTCTACTAGTAATGGGTTGGTGCATCCGGGAAGGATAAAGATGCTGTCATGTTTGTTAATATGCATGGGAGAGAGAGAATGAGAGAGCATGAAAGAGAGAGGATTATTTATGCACTGGAAAACTTGGGGAAAGTGAGGGGGTAGGAAATGATTTATAGGTTGTTTTTGTGCATGATAGCCATGCTACTTGTTTTCTTAAGTTGTCTGCAATGTGTAATGATGGTGAAGATTAGGAGGAAAATGTACTGGACTACAATACATGGTTTTAGCCAGGTTTCCGTGGCAATTAGTGTGCTCGGGGTATATGAAGCTACATCAGCATGTACGTCTAGTAGTGTATTGTAGATGTTCCTAAGGTTTAAGTTGATTAATAATAGCTGAGGTAGTAGATTTGTATGTGTGTGGGAAAAGAGTCTGGGATTAGGATGAATATCACCATCAAAAGCAAGTATGGTTGAGAGGTTTGTATGGTGAAAAAGTTTTTATATTCATATTTCACCTTTACATTATCTGTGTGTAGTATGAATTCTTCTTTGGTGTATTTGTACAAGAGGTGCTGAAATGTTCTAAGGCTGACCTAGAAGGGAATGATGTGTAGCCATGAAACTTATAAGTTATTCAACATATTCACCTTGAAGTTCACACTTGGCACATCTTGTCTGAAGTGTCTGTAACCCTGCCAAAAATAATTCTGAAGTCCGATCACTGAAATACTGCTCCCCTGCTGCAAACACCTCCAAATCAATTGAACATTATCGCCCTTTCAGACTAGTTTTAAGGTTTGGAAACAGGAAATAGTCAGAAAGGAGCAAGATCTGGTTAGTGGAGTGGATGGTGTATGCACTCAAATGACAATTTTGTCAAAGCATCCATCTTTTTGCCAGCCTTTTGACTTGCAAAAAGAGAACTCATTTCCGCAGGTTTCCCCTTCTTTCTTCCTTCAGTGCTTCCTTTAATTGGCACAGCAAGTTACGGTAGTACTCTGCATTAGCTGTTTGGCCCCTGGGAAGATATTCAGTCATTACAAAACTTTCCTGATTCCAACACACTGTGCACATGACCTTTCCTGCTGACTTTTGGGTTATGAACTTCTTTGGCCTTGGTGAACTTGAGTGTTGTCATTGCATGGACTGTTATTTTGTCTCAGGATCATAGTAGTGTAACCATGTTTCATCAACAGTATCTATTCTTTCTAAGAAGTTGGCACCAGTTTGACAAATGCCTCAAAATCAACTTGGTAGTGTCCACTTGATGTCTTTTTTTTTTTAATAGGCATTCAGACATTTGAGAACCCCCTTGGCTGACAGCTTCTAAATACCCAGCTGCTCATGGATTATAAACCCATCATGGTCCCTGAATATTTGTAGTGTCTCAGCAATTGTTTTATCCAATATTCACCAATTTGCCAAAATCAGGTCATGGACAATGGCCAACAATTGCAGGAGTTGAGAGTGTTTGAGGCCTCCCAAATCCTGCTGCATTTTCAGTCTTGAAATTTTCAAGCTGAATGTTTGCACACCACTTCTTCACAGCTGAGTAAGAAGGGCATTTGTCACTCAATGTTTAAATCACACATTCATGGATTTCTTTTGAAGTTTTCTTCTGCAGGAATAGAAACTTCTTGATGGCTCAAAATCCACAGTTGAAAATTCCACACTTTTCGTTGCCATAGTGCAATCAATGATCTGAAACAATGTCAAAACATAGGAGGTAATTCAAAAAACCCTGCAAGGAGTGATTCTCCATGAAGGAATAGTGTTGCAGCCTGAACACGAAATCAGGAGGCCGAGTGATCCAGAAAATAAGACTGGGGGCATGCATGAGCCTCCCAGCACTGTGCAGACATGGATGCGATCGTGGAATGGAAATCACCTCATTTGCTGGTGTAAACCATATAAATGAGGTGATTTTGCTATCCAGGAAGCAGACAGGCATCATTGTAGGAGCTGTGTTTGCAGGAAAAATGTACAAGGTTACAAACCGTGTACTGGAATGCAAAAATAAAAAAGGGGCTGTGACAACTCCAATAAAAGCATGTGTTAGATGCAGTAGGCATGCCAATGGCCAAAACTATGGCCATTGGCATTAAAAAGTGATGCAATTAATGAAAAATTAAAGTATTTTCTTTATCACATATGCAATGTTTAAGCAGCGAGCAGCAATGCTCACATGTACTAGGCTGCATAAAAAAAATAAAATAGTAAAATATGATATTTAAAGTTATAATAAAGTTTCCCATTATACTGGCCAGCATGCAGATTCATACAATGGCAGGTTATGATGGTTATTAAGGACATAGGCTCTGGTGTAGTGCAGTATTTAGAATATAGTCAGTTAGATGTATGTAAATGAGCTAAGTTTATTGAATAGCAAAATGGGCCACCATGTCTGCAGGTACCTAACTGTGTAAGACTACAATGTGAAGATGCAGCTGACATGAAAAGGGGGGGTGCCATGGTTTGTACAAGCACAGTGGAGCTCAGCGGCTCCTGTTTGTGTCAGCGAAGCACAGCTCAGCAGGGGGTGTCTGAGGCTGCTAAGCTGTGCTTAGCTGGTTAAAGAAAAGCTAAGCATGCTCGTCTACAGAGGAGGGTCAAATCTGCTTAGGAATGTTTACACTGAAGCCACGGGTTTGCGGTATTCCACGGGGCTTAGAAGTGGAGGAAATAAAAGAAAAAATAAAGATAAAAGGAAACAGCTTAGAAAAGTTAATCAACTATAAATGACTAATAAGCCCTCTGCCAGTCACACTGGCCCAATTCAACCCCCTAAATAATGTAGCTGGCAGGTGGAATGCATCCTAGCCAATCACACAGGCTGCATACCAGTATAAAGCATGCAAACACCCTTCAATCTGATTTTTCCCACATATTCTGCACCATTTTTGAGTACACGCTTGGGAATTTTAACTGACAAAATGATAAGAGCTGCTGCTGCTTTGCTACATCTCTATGTGCTACAGGCTGAGGTCAGTGATGATGATGATGCTGATAACCAGCCCAGACTGTGGAGGAGAAAAGTGTTCAGACCCAGGGTAAACTGTCAGTGGCTACATAAGCTGGAGGTAGTAGAGTACTACAGGGTGGATAGGGACATACTTCAACAACTCATTCAGCTCTGCCACCCTCACCACAGACCCAGAGCCAACACAGGGGAACCCATCTCAATGGAAACAAATGTATGTGTAGCCCTTGGAATACTAGCTACAGGTATTTTCCAAAGACCTACTGGGGACATCATGGGGGTCTCACAGGCATCCACATCCGGGGTACTCCACCAGTTCCTGGATGTCATGCTAACACATGCCAGTGAGCACATTTATTTCCCCAACACTCCTGAAGAGAGGATCAGCAATATGCGATTTTTCCACCATGTTGCACACTACACAGAGGTACTGCATGCCATAGACTGCACTCATGTCCACATCAAAGCACCACCTGGTGAGGAGGGTAGAGTCTATGTCATCCACAAGAGGTATCACTCCATCAAATACCAGGTCATGTGCAATGCCCAGGGCATTATCATCAATGTCTGTGCTGGCAGTCCTGGCAGTTATCAAGACTCCCACATCTGGCATGACTCACAGCTGTACCAGGCATTTGCTAGGGGAGACATCCCATACGACCATCTAATGGGGGATGCTGGCTACGCACTGGAACCATGGATGATGACACCCATCAGAAATGTACGCACATCCACTGAAGAATGCCATAATGAGGCACACACGCAAACTAGGAACATTGTAAAGTGTGTGTTTGTGCTGTTCAAGTCACGGTTCAGCTGCCTTGACATATCTGTTGGAGCCCTGCAGTACTGTCCAGCCACATGTGCATACATCTTCATAGTATCTGCCATGCTGCACAATATGATCCTGTGGCAAGAGCTGCATCAGGAAAATCTCAGGGAAGAGACACAGTCCCCTACCATTACCAATGTCATCACAGGCACAGGAGGACTTGGAGGAGGAATCCCCTCATTCTGTCCCTGTAGGCAAATGTAGGTGTGCCCAGTATGTCCTGGCCTTGGAAAAGAGGCAATGCATAGCACATACACTGAAACCCTAGGCACCCAGGTACTGACACCTGACTCCAACTCACACACAGTACAAAGGATGCAACACACATCACACTACCTGTAACTTACCATGTATAGGCTGTGTACTGCATGCATCTGACAGAGTAAGCCCTGAAACACTGTCCACACAACTGCTGCAGGCACAAGGTAAGTCACTCTTCTTAATAACAAATGAATGGAGTAGTAGACTGTGATACCATATATATGGTACTGCTGCATGTATGCAAGGGAATGGAGTGGGATATAGGGATAGCAGCATATAACTGACAGATATGTGGGACAACAGAAACCCCCTGCTGAATACTGTCTGCCCCAGAATATACAGTAGGCCCCAAGCCACACAAACCCACTGTACTCTGTGAGTGACATACAAATAGTGGGCTTATAGGACAGATGCATGCATGTCAATATTGGAGTCCAAAGCATACCTCCAAACCTTGTAGAGCAAGACATCTGGACAAAGACAAAAAGAAATGTGGGGCAAAGGCCCAAATGCAGGGATTGGGTTTAAGTAGTGCTCCTACAAACTTAGAAAGTGGATAGAATAATATTGTTTGCAGTAGCAAGAAGGTTTGAGGGGTATGAACTCTGAAACCCAAATGTCTGTAATTAGTTTCTGACTTCATTCTTCAACAATATGTCATTAATGTCCCAGAAAATCACACTTGTATTACAAATGGACCTAAAATAGGAGGCAAACATCTGGGCATTCTGAAAATCTGTATATTTGAGAGGTATGGTTCACTACCCCGACACACCTTTGTTCCCATATAGCTGCAATGACATCTATGTTTGTAAGCTAATAGCAGATCACACATTCCCAGGGCTGTTCCAATCAACTTGCTGACATTTCCAGTTCCACAATATACAGGGCTCAATGTGCTATGTATGTGTGTGGTAATAGTATCAAGAAGTAGGCGGCTGTTCTGGCTTCATGGTCTAAGTGCCTTACCGTCGCTGACAGGGTCCATGGTTTGAGACTGACCATGCCACTATTTTGCATGTCAGCTACACCTATGGTAGGGGTTCCACAGACTTTCCAGATGTCACTATTTGTTACTGCAGGAATGGTGGGCAATGGAGGGACAGGATGCCACACATATGGACAGTACACAGCCCTGCCTAACATAGAAGGTGGCTACTAGAACAGCAGGTTGGGACAAGTCATTGTTGTGCCAGGATATAAAGGCTGCCATGTAACTCTGTCAGTACTGACAACAAGTACCCCATGAAAGACAGCCTTCCACACAAATGCCTAATATATCTGTTTTGTTTGTCATAACATTGCATTTGTCTAATAAACTATTGGCAAACCAATAAAGGTTGATGTGAAAACATCAACGACACACAGTTAAGATGCAGACTCCATAACATTATGAAAATGCAAGCTAATACGAACACTGTCTACCAACTGTCTATGTGTGGAATATTAAGATCCTGTACCCATGTTTGGACTACTTTGTCTGACTGTTATATACGGCCCTGCCCAGATGTCTGGCCATAACAGGAAGAGAGCAATGGCCAACACGCAGCCTTATAATAACAGTGCAACACAAACTGTCTGAGGATCAGGGCAGATATATGGGGCACAACACACGGCAACCTTCTGAACACCTGTAGAAAGAGGCCTGAACCCTGTAACCTTGTGTGTGGTGTTACAACATCTACCCCACTCACACCAAAACTACAGCTATAAAAGAACAGCAACTGTGGATAAAGCCTGCAAATGCAGCAGAGCAGTGCAAAGGCCCACATATAATCTGAAGGAGGAATCACTGGCCAGATAAATTTGCAATGTGCCCACTAGAACAGTTTGTGCAATAGTATGGGTTCCGTGCAGTGTTTGGAGCCAGTGCACAAATGTCTATCAGTGTGTTCTCACATTAACCTATACTGATCTGCCAGTGACTTACCAGGAAATCACAGTGCTGTGTACAATGTATCACACATATTATGCAAAACTTTGCTTAGTACACTAAACTCTGTACTCACCCTAGAAATGACTCAGCTAAGAAGGATAACACATAGTCAGGAGATCCCTCAGACAGTACATCAGTCAGGTAATGAACTATTTATACAGCTGCATCAACCAATCAGCTGTAGCACACAAAACCTACACTGGAGTATAGGATGGTCTGGCCTGGAGTCCCAGTGTTACTACTGATGCTTATACTGGGCATGCTCCTACACTTAGTTTTTTTTTCAGCCCATGTCTGAACACACATCTGACTACACAACCAGGATGTCCATATATATCTGAGCAGACAGACACATATGCTCACCTGAGTTGGCTCTTACCACCCCCATTGAACATGATTACCCCCATCTATTTGTGTGTGGTACATATAGGATATATCTGGATCTGTTGCATCTGATATATGTACAATATATAGGTTGTTTGTCTTTATGGATTTTCCCGGTTAGGTGTTGCCACAGCAGAACTCCAGTCCACTACTGACTGGCAGTCGATTTTTATGGTGCCGAGTTGCCAGCCCGACACCCGAGCTTCAGTGAAGGCACGCCCATTCACGCATGTCTTTCAGAGGCCACTCAACTGCAGGGAGGACATGCAGACTCTACACAGAAGGCACTCCAGCCGAGAATCGAACAGGAGAACCTCTTGCTGTGAGCCAACAATGCTACCGCTGTACCAACCCGGACTACCCATACAAGGTAACATATACAAATACCATTAATAGAGAGGCAGAGACAGGGAAAGAGAGAGAGATACAGAGAGAGAGAAAGACACAGAGAGAGAGAGAGAGAGACAGAGAGACAGAGAGAGACAGAGAGAGACTCTGGAAACCATAGAGTAATGTAATGCTGCAGCCAGAAGTACAACAAGTGTAACCAGCATCATGTGTAAATACCATGGTTAACCCCATTGTGTAACAGAAGGTAGTAGTTGTGATCCCACATCAACCACCTTGTACGTGTGAGTGTGTGTGTGTGTGTGTGTGTGTGTGTGTGTGTGTGTGTGTGTGTGTGTGTGTGTGTGTGTGTGTGTGTGTGTGTGCATGTGTGTGTGTGCATGTGTGTGTGTGTGTGTGTGTGTGTGTGTGTGTGTGTGTGTGTGTGTGTGTGTGTGTGTTTCTGTGTGTCTGTGTGTGTGTGTATAACTGTATCCCCTTGTAGATGTGTGTGTTTTCTGCTTATGTGTGTGTGATGATAAAACATTTTGAGGCCTGTTCCACTCTGTAAACCCACCATTGCCTTACTTTACAAGGCCTGTTGATGTCATCTAGCTCAGAAGCGCCGTTGGCCAGTCTCCAGGTATATAATCTTTGTGCCGTATACAATAAGTATATATCCCTATAGTACGTACATCTAGATAGGTAAGGGTTCTAATCTGATCAACAGCAAGTGTGTGTGTGTGTGTGTGTGTGTGTGTGTGTGTGTGTGTGTGTGTGTGTGTGTGTGTGTGTGTGTGTGTGTGTGTGTGTGTGTGTGTGGGTGTGTGTGTCCATGTGTAAATAAATTCCCTTGTGGCTGGGTGTAATGATAATTAATTTTGAGGACTTTTCCACCCTGTAGAATCATAGAACTTTAATAGGCTATTGGCCCTGAGGGGCCTACAAGCCTAGCCAAGAATTTAGCCCGTGTTCCTACAAATCAGCACCCTATGCCACTATCCAGCAGGGACACAGGTGGAATCCCAGGGGTGTATTTTCTTTTCCCCATCCAGTTATCCAGGTTGTACTTAAAAAGGTTTAGTGAGGTACCCTGCCTTACGTGGACAGGGAGTGTATTCTACAAAAGAGGGAGTTTCTGGGACACAAATCTGTCCTGCCAGCAACTCTTATTGATGTCACATACCAGGTTGAGGTTGCGTATGTGGGTTACTTGAGTGGACCTTGACTTGTGGATATGCAGCAGTCCCATCAGGGTGGGGTCTGACATTGCTTTGTATGCCAGACAGAGGTCACCTCCGAGAAGTCTGTAGGGGCTGAGTTTTAGGACAGAGATTTTATCCTATGTGTGTAGTGTGGATGTTTCAGGCCCTGTGTTCTCCAGATGAGGAACCTCTGTGGTATCCCCAGCTACTGCATGTGCTTTGTGAGGCACATGCTGAAAGGGCATTGTGATCAATAATGGGTGTTATAGATGAAGTATACAGGAATGTTATGACCACCTTGTCTCTGCATGAGATACCCTTACAAATGAGGTGGGCCATGTGGAAAGCTGTCCATACACCAGAGACAATATGGTGGTCAAAGGTCAGTCTGCTATCAAACTGGGTGCCCAAGTCCCTCACGACCGATTGCATGCTTAGTGCCTTATTAGCAACGTGATAATTTGTGTAGATGTCACTCTTCCCAAAAGGGAGGATGATGCATTTTTTGGCATTCATTTTGATGCCATGTTTTTGGCACCAATCATATGTTGTGTGAGACCCTCTTGGAGGATGTCCACATCACTAGGGAAATTGATGACAGCACCCAGCTTGAAATCATCTGTAAACAGGGTTAGCCATAGCCCACTAGATTTGGCCAGCACCTCTGAGAACTATATCCCAAACAGCAGAATCACAAGTCCAATCCCTGGGGTACACAGCTTGTTATGGATCTACTACTTGAGGTGGCTTCCCCTATCTTGACTAGGTGGGTTATATCAGTGAGTCAGTTTGCTACACATTTGGTAACATATGGATTGATACTTAGTTCACAGAGTCTATACCTGAGTGAGGAATAGTATTGAAGGCCTTGGTCAGGTCAAGGTAGGTGGTGTGCACTATCTTCCCCTTGTCTATGTCCTTGGTGGCTGTCTAACAGAAGTTGATGAGATTTAACAGCCATGACCACCCCTTGACAAAAATCAAACTGTGTGGGATCAAGTGTCTGGAGGTTGCCAATGTCCTTGTTTAATAAGGTCCATGATAATTCACTCCATGGCCTTGCAGATCAGGCTAGTTAGGCAGATGGGTCTATAATTTCCTGGATAGGTGGATGCTCCAACTTTGTACAAAAGGATGACAGTAGCTGTCCTCCACTTGGCTGGGATGAAGCCAGTACTCAGGCTTTGGTTGACTAGGGTGCCTAATGGTGCTACAAGTTCCTGCCTGAGTTCATATAGGATGCAGCCTGGGATGTTATCAGGTCCCATGGAGGCTGTATGCTTTGCCAAGACAGTGATTTCATTTATTTATTTTATTTATTTATTTTTATTTTACATTTGTTGACTGGGCTAGTCAAACTGGATATATGTCCATTTTCAGTAGAGGCCCGGGGAGAAAAGCTCCAAGACAGATCCATTATACCAATAAATATAAGGTTACAAATTCAAAACAGTGTTTGTAAGGTTACAATCAAGTTAACAGAGCAGAAGATACAAAACATTTTACAGTATATTGCAAAGCAATATTTACAATAATATAGAACAAGATATTCACATGAGGTAGATTGAACTTTTTCAGGTTTACAATTCCTGAGAATGGTTGCATAAGAGTATTTACAACATATTGAATAAGATATCCATGTGAGGTAGATCATAACTGTATGCAGGTTTGCTATTCTTGTAAAGTTTACAGTAAAGAGCATTAAATTATAGTTAGAGTGGAGTTAGGAGAAATTTAGTCACAGAGGTAGTGGGTTAGTCAGGGTTAGTGCAAGGGCATAGCCAGTGTGTTCTAAGGTATATTTTGAGTTTTTGTTTGTAGTTGGGTAGGGAAGGAAGTGAAGTAAGATCACTAGGTAAAAGATTCCAGTATTTCCCAGATGTGCTTGAGAAAAGAGAGTTACCTGCCATGTTGTTGGACTTACTAATACTAAGTAGAAGTTTGTTAGCAGAGCGTAAGGTATTAAGATTTTTATACGGAGTAATGAGGTTTGAGAGTATAGGAGTGTTGTTAGGCTGGTTGAGGATCTTATAAGCAATGGTAAGTTGGTTAAAATAAAGCTGATTTTGCATTTCAAGCCATCCTAGTTGTTTTAGATTCTGACAGTGATGAGTTCTAAAGCGATTACCAGTAGCAAATCTGGAAATGTTATTGTAAGATGTAGTTAGTTTAAGAAGATTCTTCTTGGATAGGTTGGTGTAAATTGGTGAGGCATAGAGAAGTGTTGAGATTAGATGAGAGTGGACAATAGTAGTTCTGGCTGTTGGAGTGAGAAAATATTTGATCCTGTATAGGGAGCCCATTTTTCTGTTGACTGTTTTTATAGTGTTATTAATATGGTTATCGAAGCTGAGGTAATTGTCTATAGTAATTCCTGGGAGTTTGGTAGTAGAATCAGGGGATATGATGGTGCCATTGTTAGAAATAACAGAGAAATCTAAAGGCATGGATTTATGGGTAGGAGTAAAGAGAAGGAGCTTTTTTGGGGGGGATTCAAGAGGAGGCAACATTTTAAGAACCAAGTCTCTACTATGTTAAATATTTTCTGAGTTAGGGATTGTAGTTCAGATGAAGATTCAGCTGCACAGATTAAAGTTGAATCATCTGAATACTGTATGCAGGTTGCCTCAGGAATGCTAGGTAGAGATCATTGATAGATATTGAGAATAAGAGAGGGCCTAGAATGGAGCCCTGAGGGACACCAAGTGAGACTGGAAGGTGGGATGATAGTTTATTCTCCCAGAGCGCAGCCTGTTGCCTATTGCTGAGGTAAGAAGTAAACCACTGTACAGCCATAGTATCAAGAGAGAGTTATTTCAGAATATTTATAAGTACAGAGTGGTTTACCATATCAAATGCTTTTGAGAGATCAATAAATAGAGAGGAAGAGAGAACATTGTTATTGCGGTTTTTGTTTATGGTATCAGTAAAAGATAAGAGAGCAGTAGTAGTACTGTGGAATGGCCTACAGCCATGTTGGCTTTCAGCTAGTATGTTATGTTGAATTAAATGGTTTAGAAGCTGATGGTGAATACATTTTTCCATTATTTTGCTAAGGGGGATAGTAGGGCTATAGGTCGATAGAGTATTCATTTGATGTGCCACCTTTGTGTAGGGGGATAATATGTGAGATTTCCCAAATGTCAGGGATGCTTCCCTCATTAGTAGTTCTATTAATCAGGATGGATATCGGGTAAGCTACTTCTTTAGCTGCTTTTTGCAGGTATTCGGCTGGGATCTGGTCAGCAGAAGGAGTACAAGGCTTAAGTTTTAGAATGAGTTTATAGATAAAATTTGTTGAGGTGGGTAGAAATCGGAAGGTAGGAAGAGAGCTGGGAGAAGAGTTAAGAAGACTGGATCTATCAGGAGCTAGTTGACTGGCTAGCGATTGGATCACCTCTGTGAAGAAGGAATTGAAAGCATTGGCAGTTTGGATAGGAGTCTCATGTGTTGCACCTGTTGGGGTTGGTGTTCTGGAGTGACCTGGATAAAGGAGTCTATTGATACTTGCCCAGAATCTTTGAGGATTGTTTTGGCTTGTTTGCTGCATTTTACAGTAAAAGTTTTTTTTGTCTGAGTGAATTTCTTTTTTTGTCATGTTTCTCCTATGTCTAAAGATTTGTTGATCTGATGTATTTTTGGTAGTTCGCCACCTAGACCAGGCTTTATTTCTGAGGAGGATTTTTTTCTTGGTTTCATTTGTAAGCCAGGGGGCAGGTTTGGACCTAGTTCTGATAGTACGCTTAGGTGCATGCTGGTCTACGATTTCTAAAAACTTAGAGTGGGAGGGTTTTTAATTGAGACCAATCACAGGCATTGAGTTCAGTCTGGAAAAGGTGTTGGTTAAATTGCTTTTTGGTCCATAGAGTCCTATATGAAGTTAGGTGAGAAGTATTAAACTTTTGCCTGATTATATAAGTCAAGGAATGGTCACTTACATCGTCAGGGAGGATACCAACTGTGTAATTTTGGTGGTAGTTATTAATAAGGATCCAATCTAAAGTGCTCTCTTTTTTGTTTGGTTTGTTTATTCTTGTTGGGGAGGTAATGGTCTGAGAGAAGCCTTGAAAGTTAATATGAGAGGTAGGATGTTCAGTATTGATGTTCTTCCAATCTATATTAAAGTCTCCTAGGATTATAGTTTCTTGTGGTGCCTTGCTTCCTAGAGATAAGGGTAGATGGGCAGGTATTGGGGATGTCCCATTTTACTGATGGGTGGGGCAGAGGAGTGAAGTCTTTACTGAACCTGTCTGCCAGCAGGTTGGCTATATCTACTGGGTCTGTTTATGTGGTGTCCTTGACCACCAGTTCTCAGCAGATCTGGGTGCTTCATTTGAGATTGTGGACATATGTGAAGAAAGCCTTATGCTTGACTTTAGTAGATGTGGCCAGTTTGGACTTAAAGTTTGTTGTGGAGGATTTAACTAGTGCACTTATTTGCTTGTTCAGGCTAAGGAGAAAATGCTTCCAATTAGACACCTGCTCTGTCTTGGTCCTGGAACGCAAGTTTTGTCTTTCAATATAGAATTTATTTATTGTAGATGTCCACCAGACAGGTTTACTCTTCCTTGAAGAGGATGCTTTTTGTCCTGTCTGATATTCCTGATTCTGTGCAGCTATCTACATGCTCATATAGTATGTAGTTGTAGGTTTGGACATGTGTGCCAGCTCCTGTGGAGGGGGAAGGCGCTGTGAAGCTTTTTATACCTTCCCTCAGGAGGCTGTAATCTGCTTTGGAGAAGTTTTTGTTTGACCCTAGCAAGGGGGGATGGTGACTTTGAAAGTGACTGCATTGTGGTAGAATCTTACCAGGGATGATGACATTGTAGGGATGCTGCAGTGGTTACTCATGTTGGCTAATACCAAGTCCAAGATATCTGCACCTCTTGTAGGGGTGTCAAGCAACTGGTCCAAGGCATTTGCATTGATAAAATCATGGACTCTCTGGGGATTTGTGTTTTGGCAAGATTATTACCACCAGTCTATGGTTGGATAGTTAAACTTACCCAGGATCAGGGTAGAGGGTTGAATCTTGATAGATTCGAAGATGTCCAGATAGGTGGAGTGGGCATCTTGAGTCAGAGTTGGAGGCCTGTAGCTAGATATGATTTTAATAGGGTTTTGTCAATTGTTTACTGCACCTGGAGTGTTTCCTGTGCATCATACTGTTTGACCAGTCTAGAGCTTTGTATGTCTTTTATATAGATATTAACAACTCCTCCGCCTTTTGTTTTGCTACCCTCTGTTTTGTGGCCTGAATGAATGATGGCATGAGTATCCTGATATGGTTAGGGTGCTCTCTGCATCTTTGAACCAGGTTTCTGTGACTGCACAAATGTCAGCCTCTTCCAGTGTTAAGAATGCTTAACCTCCCCCAATTGCCCTACTTTACAAGACCTGTTGATGTAATTTACCTTAGAAGCACCTTTGGACACCCTTTAGCAATGTAGTCATTGTGGCGCATTTAATAAGTACATTGCACTCTACTACGTGCAACTAGAGAAGTAGGGATTTTAATCTCAGCACTGGCAACTGTGTGTGTGTGTGTGTGTGTGTGTGTGTGTGTGTGTGTGTGTGTGTGTGTGTGTGTGTTACTAGGTTAAACCATTCTGAGACCCATTCCTCCAGAAAACCTACCAATGCCCTAATTTACAAGGCCTGCTGATGTCATTCACCTTAGAAGCAGCTTTGTACACCCCTCAGCCCTATAGGATTTGTGGTGCATGCAATAAGTATGTAGCACTCTAGTGCATGCAAATAGACAGGCAGGAGTTCTACTCTCAACACTGGCAGCAGTGTGTGTTTTTAGATTAAAGCATTTTGAGGCCCATTCTACCCAGTAAACCTGCAATTGCCCTACTTTATAAGGCCTGCTGATGTCATTCACCTTAGATGCACCTTTGGACATGTTTCAGCTATCTAAGCTCCATGGTGCACCAGTAACTATGTAGCACTATACAACAGAAAACTAGATATATAGGGGATCTAATTACAATGCTGGCATCTGTGATACCATATGTGTGTGTGTGTGTGTGTGTGTGTGTGTGTGTGTGTGTGTGTGTGTGTGTGTGTGTGTGTGTGTGTGTGTGTGTGTGTGTGTGTGTGTGTGTGTGAAAAGCATATCCCCTGTGTGTATTGGTTATACCATTTTGAGGCCTGTTCGACCCTGGTGACCCCCCATTGCATTACTTTACAGGGCCTGTTCATATCATCCACCTTAGATCCACTGTTGGACACTTTCTAGGCATGTAATCTCCATGACACATGTGATAAGTAGGCAGTACTGTAGCACATGCAACTAGGTAGGTAGGGGTTTGAATCTTAATATAGCAAACTAAATTACTGTGCTTCCCCTTCAAAACATCACTTCTCAAAACACTGAGACCATCATACCGAAAATGTACAACACTGAATAGTTTATCATCAAACATGTAAATGTCATAGTTTAATCTGTTAATCTTGTGGTATTACTATAAGATGTTGTAGTTTTTAGTTATTATTTATATAGTGTAGGAATTTATGCTATTTATATAGCATTTATTTTGCCACTCTGTATGTATTTTAGGCCATACAGGTAAGCAATTTAAACATTATGTGTACATTCTCACCAGTACACTGTTCTAATTATCTAACTTAGGCTCTTCACCTAAAATTTCCCTGGAAATTCTGATAAACATTTTCCCTGAATAGCTAAATATTAGATAATTAGCCATTGCTAAAAAGAAAAAATATTAAAAATGTTTTGCTGTCTTAATGCCTAATATTATTGACCAAAACATCACAGTATAGAAAGTTGGACATTGCTATGTGTTTATTAGATGTCTAGAGCTGTTTATGTAGATGTCTAGAGCTGTTTATGCATATACAGTTTTCCTTGTATGTAAGGTTCTTGGAGATTTTCTCCCTGGGCCTCTGCTTGCTATGTGTTTAGTAGATGTCTAGATCTGTTTGTTTTGTAAAATTTCCTTCTATGCAATGTTCTTGGACCTTTTCTTCCCGGGCCTCCACTTGCTATGTGTTTATTAGATGTCTAGAGCTGTTTATGTATGCAAAATTTCCCTGTATGTAGTGTTCTTTGAGCTTTTCTTCCCGGGGCATTCCCTGAAAATGGATCTGTGTCCAGTCAGATTTTCCCAGTTAACAAATGTAAAATAAAATAAAAAATAAACTAAAATAAATTCTTTATGGTGATCGTGATACAATGGGTTTAGAAAATTAACTTTTTCCCACTGTAGTGCGATCTTGGAGTTGGTATATTTAATTTATGGGGGATGTAAATCTAGTAAAAAGTATGTTTCTTAGTTTAGTATTGTTATATGTGGAGGGGATTATATTTACATGTTCTGTGTAGTTTTTGATGTTGTGATGCAAAGTTTCAGTGTTCTGAGTTTTCGATGTTATGAATTTTAGATGTTTTGGGTTTTTGATGTTATGGTCTCAGTGTTTTGACTTTTGATGTTATGAGATTTAGATGTTTGGAAGGGGAACAACTACTGTATGTGTGTGTGTGTGTGTGTGTGTGTGTGTGTGTGTGTGTGTGTGTGTGTGTGTGTGTGTGTGTGTGTGTGTGTGTGTAAACATATCCCCTGTGGCTATCATGTGTGTTGGTTATACCATTTTAAGGCCTGTTTCCCCCCTCCCCATGGCATTACTTTAAAGGGCCTTGTTGATGTCATCCATCTTAGATGTATCATTTTAAACTCTACAGGCCATATCAGTCATCTGTATAGATGTATGCAAAATGTCCAGATGTTTTCAACTTATATGTGGTCCGTGTGACATAACAATGGGGTTTTATGACAAATCATTGTCAAATACATGAGCGTTGCTATCACAAATAGTGACAGACATGTCAGCTTCAGACATCATACATGTCTGAAACATCATGCTGATGCAAAACCTGTTACTCTATCACTTGTCTAGGTTTGTAAGAGCAATATGTGAGAACAGTCCCTATTTTGGGTGGTTTATCCCACCATTCATGAAGGCATTCCCAAGATTAATTTCTATAAGAGGTTGTGAGTTATGTCCCCGGCGTATAATCTCAGTGGCACATGCGATATGGACGTAGCACTATAGTACATACAAGTAGAATGGTAGGTGTTGTAATCTGACTATTGCCAACTGTGTGAGTGTATGTGTTTCTGTATTCATATCCCCTGTAGCTGTCTTTCCTGTGTGTGTGCGAAGGTTATACCATCTTGTGTGCCTGTTCCACCTTGTTAACTCCACAATTGCCAATGTAGTCAGGACCCCTACAAATGTCATCCATCTTAGAAGCACAGTTACACATCTTCTAACACAAAGGCACTGTGGCACATGCAATAGCCATGTTGGTCTGTATTGTAAATAACAAGATAGGTAGGTGTTCTAATCGGAAAAGTGTCAACTCTGTGGGCATGTATATTTCAATGCATGTCCCCATGCAGCAGTGTGTGTGTGTGTGTGTGTGTGTGTGTGTGTGTGTGTGTGTGTGTGTGTGTGTGTGTGTGTGTGTGTGTGTGTGTGTGTATTTGAGATAACGCTACCATGTTAAGGGCCTATTAGTCCACTACTGGCAATCCTAATAGCCCCTGCAATTGTCACCCACCTGAATAGTACTGGCAGACACTGCAAAACTATAGTAGCTCTGTGGTGCTTCTGTTATGTATATAGCAGTATTTTATGTAAAATTAGGCAGGTAGTGGTTCTACTGTCAACAAGGGAAGGTCATGAGTGTGTTTGTGTGTATATGTATATGTATTCTTTTGCAGCAGTCTAACTGTGTTACGAACACCAGCATACCTCTCAACCCCTCACAGAAAGACATCTGGTTAAAGACATATGGAAAAGTGAGGCAAAAGCCAAACATTGAGCACAACCTTCACATATTGCTGTGACACGCATGAAAAGTAGATACCAGAACAGGTTGTACATTTAAATGCATTTTCCAAAGGGTATGTGTTGTGACATGACAATATTGTCATTAATCTGTAATGTTAGTCTTTCATGATTTTCCACCAATTTGCCAGAAAAACCACAATGTTATGACAAACGGAAAGAAAATATGTGGCAAACATCAGGACATTCTGCAGATATATGTAGAGGTGAGAGGTATGGCCAACATCTGTACCTCCCTGCAGGTTGCAGTCTATGTTTGGCAAGGTGTGACCTGTGACAACAACACAAACAATACAGAGGTTGCCTGAGTGTAGTACAACAAACATTACATAAAGTTGTCTACTAATTGCATAGAGCAGTTTTTGGACATCAGAAGCAGCTTAATGCTATGACAAGTAGCGTAAGCTAAGGTAATGTCACACAAAGAAGATGTCATAGCAGCAAACCAAAGGAAATGCTGCGCTTTATAATTGCCGTGGGTATGGTATGTCCAGCCAACTGTCACATTACTAGAAGAGGTGCCCACAGTCCACATTTGATAATGTGGAAACCACAATCTGTGTCACCTATGTGTGTGCAATATGTAGACATGTAGACTGCCCCCAGTGACCCACATGTATATAGGCATAAATGCTAACTGCCATCACCAACATATGTAGGTACTGTCTAAGGTTGTGTCAACTGTAAGTAGTGTGCAGTCTGTCAATGAGTCACAAACTGCTGTTAACACACTGCAATAGACCATACAATGAGTATGGAATGGTGCTAAGGTTCTGGCCTCAAGCTGAATGCAGGCAACAGTGTCAGCATACGATACGGCAAGGCCATGGCCCCACTATTTCCCATATCAGCACCAACCCCATAAACACACCAACTGCTATGACAGACCTGGGTACTCAGGATGCCAACAATATTGCATTCAGGCAACAAGTTGTGGCAGTGGTCATAAAAGGCTCATATGTGGTTCGCCACTGTATCCAGACCAAAGGTGGACATTACCTTTGAATAGTCCTCAGTCAGTACAACAATACATTAACGGCATGGCCGGTTTGTTATGCACCTATGCAGACATCTGCAGAAACTGTAAAGGCTATGTTAACACCCAGAAACATCATCAGTGGCCCTCAACACATGTTCCATGCAGACAGCCTATAATCGGTACTGCTCCACTGGTTATCCATCAAGTTATCCACAGGTGTCTGTGGCATGCCTAGATAGTAATGTTGTGCTCAGCCCTTCAACAGCTGCCCCATATACGAACGTGTAACTCTGTGTGCATTCCCGGCATGACGGGCCTGAATTGCATATGAGATAGCAAAAAAAACCTGCTGGAGACATGTTTGGCTTCAAGAGGCTGCCCTGTCTCAAGAATGCACTCCCCAAACATGTCAAATACAGTACCATGCAGACCCTCAACAACTGCATCAAGTTTGAGTGTATAGGAAAAAAAAATCTGTTCCAGGGGTCCAACCTGTGTCCAGCGATGCCAGGGCAACAGGTGCTGATCAATGATTCTGTTGGGGATAAAGTATTGGCTAGACTTGTAAGGGACCCAGGTTGAGTACTCTAATAACCTCCTCTATACCTATGAAACTGTGATCCTACAGAACACCCAGGTGACATGTATGTAAGCTAGCTGGCTGTTTCAAGGGGTATGCATGCAAGGTTATGTTGTTTTCCCCCATTGTCCCTCACACACTGTTGCATGAATACTCACCTAGGTAAACATGCATATATACAGCCATACCTAGGTGATGAAAAGTTCTCTGTATTTCCACTCCATCATACTCAGCTTCAGTAATGGCAGCAGCTCCCCATGATGTAAACACACAGACACCTGGAACAGAAACAGAGTAAGGTCTGTGAGACAACAATCAATTAACAGCACTAACAGCAGTAAAGCAACATGGCACACAGTTACATACACTTTGATGTGTACCCATGACAATTGACAGCAGACAGTACCTTACACAGCATAACAGTAGTCCACTACACATTGCCATTACCTGTACTATAGTCACCCTGTGCATCAGACACATATTACCATGTCCCTGCAACAATGGTAGGGATAACGGGGATGTGGCATGAGTATCATTACATGCACAGCGTGTGGTGTTGGGTTGCCAAAGGCCTAGGCTGGGCCATACACTTGACATCATGTGTGTGTCTGGATGGGTAGTGTTCATCTGGGCCATGGAGAGGAGCTGTGTGTGTCTGGTGGTGATCTGTATGTGACAGTGATATGTGAGTGTGTACATGCACACAGTCAAGCCATGTGTTAGCCCTACATGGGGTTATACTGGACAGCCATGTACCGTACATGGCAGGATGTACAGTTCACCATCTCCGGCCATGAACACGGGAACTGGTTCTGCCAAGAGTGTCAGTGGCACCCCATGCCCAAGGCCAGATGTGGTACTACTTCCTGACAATGATTACTGTCTGCTGGGTCCGTGTCCATCACGGGACCAGCTAGGACCATGTGGCCATGACATGCCAAGTTATGGTGTGGACAGCACCCTCCCTTCGGTAGTGCAGGTTGTACTGCCACTATGGGAGTGTGAATGTGCACGGCCACATGGGCTCTCAGCTGATGTCATTGCTGACTACATCCACGTGTCCGATGCCCTACTCCCACCAAATGTTCAAGCACAGACATTGCACGGTTAAGGACTGACAATGTCTCACCCCACCATCTATCCATGACATCAGCAAAATGACGTAAGGCATTGCCAATGCCATGGATGGTGTCATGCATGCCAGGAGTTGTTGCATCCATGACCTTGAGCATCAATCTGGTGTACCATTCACAATGTGCCTGTGCCTCCATGATGGACCGAAACACGCATCGGGTGACATGTGTTGTGACACCTCTGACAGAGACTGAATGGGCAGCAGTCCTCCTTCGAGCACCCCTGTCAATCTGCCTGTGTGGGACCTCACCAGTCACACATACCATAGCACCAACACTATGCTAATCAATGCCACCACCCTCTGACTGTCAAATATCTGTGGCTGCTGGGGACTGGGTATGTGTGGACATACTGACTTTGTGTGGGGACATTGGGGGTGGTAGTGGGATGTCAACCAATGTTACATATTCAGCATATGACAACTCCACCTGTGCCTCACTATGGCCACCATCATTATCAGAGTCTGATGAGACACTGCTATCAGGTTGTGAGGGGGAGATACCCCAAACCCATGTTGAGCTGTGAAGGGAAGACAACACAAGTGAATTCTTTCTTGCACTATAATGTTTGCTGATCCACACACACACACACACACACACACACACACACACACACACACACACACACACACACACACACACACACACACATACACACGGGTGAGGTGCCACAAAGGCATTATACAAACCAGACCTACTGACTTATGCCATGCAAAACACACAGTCAGAGCACAATAGACACACTCTGGACAGACCCTCAAAAACATGTAGTGCAGCTATGTCCAGTTAATGTTGCTACTACTACTATACACATGTGAGATACGTGAGAAGTGAGAGTATATGATGGACCTTCATCTAACACTCAGTGCACCTGTGTACACAATAGTAATGTACGCGTGTATAGCACAGGGGCTTCACCTATACAAAACTACATGCCAATATGTTACAGATTCTGCAAATATGCACCTGTGATGACCAATGTGATGCACCACAGTGAACCACACCACAAGTGAACATGAACATATTGCAATATTACTAAGCTTAACAGTTGTGTGCATGGAAAACTGTCTGCCCTTAACATGCCTAGGGTATACTTGAGCCACAGTGAGACAGTTCCACACTCACCAGCCTCAGGTTGATGTTTCCTAGCCACAACAGTGGCACCTATGGAGTTGTAGGGGAGAGGTATTATCAGCACACACACACACGTGACCTTGGTACAGGATAATATGTGGATTTATGGACATGTACACTACAAGCTGTGATACTACCCAAATTGCTGACATACACAATATGTGTACACATGTGTTCATTACAAAACCCCACCAGCAAATGCAGATTGACCTGGCATACGCTTACAGGTATGCAAAAGCTGATACTATGAATGCTACAGTATTAACTTGTTGCCCACTGGGGACACTCCTTGGCTGTGGAATCTGTGCCACCCACCTCCCCGACATATGTATTCATGGTTTCCTGGGAGGTGGTGGCTGAACCAAGGTTTGCCAGGAACTCCACTGTGGCTGAGAGTGGTGCTTGAGTATCTGGCCCTCCACCTGTACCAGCACGGTCCCTGTCCACAGCTGCAGCCATTTGCCATGCATTGTGTATGGGGTCTGTGGCACGGTGTCAGACCTGTTTGTAACTCCTGTTCTGGTGGCCCACATTATTAACTGTTGCTACCAGTTCTGCTCAAAGAGCAGTGCATTCTTGCAGGTTTTGGTGGCTCCTTCCCAACAGTACCCGGTGATGGAGTCTCAGGGTATTGATGATTACAGCTGTCTCACCGTCTGAGAATGGTGGGTTCCATCATCTGTGCATCCCACCTGAAAGACATGAAAAGGGGAACACATCACAGGACCACATACATTGGCCACCATTATGTACAGACCCCTGCACATCCACTTTTACCAGTACTATCCACCACTAACACACACATCATACCCCCGCCATCTATCAGCACAGTATATGTATTGGTATCGGCAACATACTGGCATTATAGCATGCATTGCCCCACTGATCCTGATGTTCATATTCTCCCAAATGAGAACCATTAAATTGCATAATTCTCTGTTTGCCATTCACATCACTCAGCACATGCAGCAGCTGTAGACATCACAGTGGTTCCACACCAGGGAATACTAGGCCATTAAACATCTACCATACACCTATATGCTATATGATCAACCCTCTTCCAGGTTTCATACATACTCCTTAGGAGTGACCTCACTCTGGCATGTAAGGTAATCATGGACTCCACATTGCTGGGACTTCTGCCAAAGTGCAAGTCATGCTTCACTGTGTTAACACACACACACACACACACACACACACACACACACACACACACACACACACACACACACACACACACACACACACACACACACACACGCACACACACACACATACACAAACACACACCCTCAACCTGGTGAGTGACCTGAACTGGCCTTGTTGGCAGCTCACATGTGTGTCCCACACAATCACCTTGTGGTGAAATGGCCACCCTCTTCACATCAGGTAGGGTAGCTACTTACACCTTTGCAGGCATTACCTGATCAACTGAATGGTTAACAACACATATACCCTTAGGGTACCCTGTGTCCCTGTTGGGCAGGGATTTCAGCTGCTTCCTTGCATACACATGGGCTAACATGTGGCTTAGGTATATGGCTGCTCAGGGCCCATACCCTAATAACCTCATATGGCACCAGGAATACCAGAAATGGCCTGAGTGCTGTGACAGACTCTGTTGTTTTGTATCCACACACATAACTGCTATTGACTGTTAGGTGTCCCCTATGGCAATTTACAGGACCATGTCATCCAGCCTACTTCCAACAAATAGGTTAGTGCTACTACAGGTGTACGTGGACATTCCAGAAATGTTTGAGGTATGCAATAACAGAGAGCAGTGCATATCTGGTGTAGGGAGACATCCTCATATGTGTCTGACATCTGCAGTACCCAGATGTTTGTGGAATGTGTACACGTGCCTGACAGATGTAGACCCCCCTGCCAGAAAAATGTGTATTTCCGGACACTGGTTGGACAATATGTGATAGTTGTCCATAGAGTTTGGAGAATCTGTGTGTGACATGCCAGACCCCTGGGGACACACTAATGGTACATGAATATCTGGTACTGTATCCATTACCTTACATTGTATGCAAAATATGTATGCACAGTTGCTGAGCTACAGCCAGCATCCCCCCACTACTAACACCTATAACCTGCTGTCCTGCTGCAGGGGTTCACCAGATATGCTAGCCATAGGTGTCAGGCAATCAGATAGAGGTGTGGGGTACACAGGGACCTAGCCATAGTACATCATGAAGGTCATGGAGACCTGGAAAATCTGAGAAATAGTCCTGTATGACATTTGCAGACTGACAGGGACTCAGTGACAGTACATGATGTGATATGCCAGCTGTATCCACCAGTACATAATGTCAGTGTGATGGCCCTGCACTGGCCCAGTAATCAAGGAGCCTCAATCCTCACCACTAGCACCAGTGAGGAATGTACACAATGGGATGATGACAAGTACTTACAAAGTAAAGTGCAATTACCCTTCAGAGGACACAGAGATCACGGTCAGTCTAGGGTTGTTTTCTCCCTCTCTCTCTCCAGATCTCCAATAAGACTCCTCATTAGCACAGCTATACAGTTAACATCTTAGCAGAGTGGTCAAGCCAAAACCTCCATTACCCTCTCTCTCTAACCAGTGCTTCATGTCCCTGCCCAAGTAGCTGACATGCACGCTTTGAGATTTGATTTCTAAATCAAACACACACACTCCTAGTAAAGGCTGGCACAGGTTTACTAGCTATGCCTCCTTCTGCACAGACTAAAAGGTAGTCATGACTGACACAATCCAGCTCTTTATCAGCTACTGTAAGGCCCTTACCAAAGGGTGATGAATAATACTGTGTGATGTGCCTATTATCCAAATGGTAAGTGTGAAAAAGACCAAGGCTATTGGACTGGGCTATACAGTGTCACCAAAAACATATTCAAGTAGTCTAACAGCTTACTTATCTTTAGTATATTTAATAATAACTAATAAAGGAACAACACAATACTCAATCAATGCAGTCACTAGAGCTCAAAATCACAGGAAATATATCAAGACAACATTGCATGGCAGTCTCAAATAAATGCAGAAAACATCTAAAGTAATCTTCACTATATTCCCATATATATCTAAATGGAATTACTTTACCCTAGTTCATTACTATTAGCAAGGCAAATGCAGATGAGTGGATGTTGTCAGATACAAAGACAAATACAAAATGCAAAGGTCTTTCTTTGAGGCAGGTCTGAAATTAATAGTCACTATTACTGCTGGGCTACCTCAGATTACATCACTCTTTGTCACCTGTCTTCAGTTCCCAGGCTAACAGCAACTAACGTACATTTTAAAATATCTGCATCAGAAGTACATATCTCTCAAATGTCTGTCTAGAAATAGACTCTATAACACAGTTAAACACTTTTACATTTCAACCTAGTAATTATGTATGTTTCAAGACAATACAAAAACCTCTAGCTGCAGACATTTATGTCTGCTTGCTGCACTGAAACTGAGATAACACATTTGTAAAACAAGTTCAGCTTATTTTCTTGCAGTTTTGCAAGTTATCTCTGTATGTTCAAAGCTTCCAGCTTTTAGCATTAATACATACATTTGCACAGGTAATAGTTTACATACATTTCTGTTCTTGTCCAGTATGGTATGCTGTGGTTACATTCTTGAAGCTCAGTTATACATCTCAACCTCTTAGAGCAAGACATCTTGACAAAGGCAAAAATAAAGGGGGGACAAAGCCACAAAAATAGTGATACTTTTTTCAACATTGCTCTTACAAACTTAGAAAGTTGATAGAATAACAGGTTTTGCATTTGCATGAATTTTTTGAAGGAGATGACATCTGACATTCAAATGTGTGCTACTATTTTATGACTTCAGTCTTTAATGATTTCCCAGTGATTTGCCAGAAAAAAACAGAAATGTATGAGAAACTGACTAAAAATATGAGGCAAAAATGTGGACTTTCTGCAAAAATCTGGACAGTTGAGTGGTATGAGCTCAGAACATAACATACAGTTCAGCACATACTTCTGCACCAGTAGTTTAATATCCAAATTACATATAGTTCCCTTACATTTGTAAGACAAGCATATGAATCATATTAATATTCACAAATTACATATAGTTATTTACAAAGTTCCAGATAGCTGGGCTGACAGTGTCACAGTCAGTATTGTACAGCAGACAATCCAGTAGTAGTCATATGTGAACTGACCATTGCTCGGGTGACTCAGGGGGCAGAGCTTTGATCTATGTCACTGCAGACAGAGCCATCAGGGATGGCCATAGGTGCTGGACAGCAGACTAATAGCTATATATCCATCCAGGAAGTGTTGTTCAGACATACTGTTTAAATTCCTATTTCCCATGACTGCATCCCCCCATCTGCATTCCATTACATGCTTAATTGTATGACATACTTGGTATAGTGCTGTACTCCTTTGTGAGAAAAAATCCACTTGTAGTGTTGTAAAGTATCATGGTCTGTCTTCATGAAGAAAATGTCAGAGCTGTTTACCATAAGCAGCATCTTGCCTTTTGTAGGTAATGTTCATGAACAGGTGATGGCCTATCACCAATCTGTGGCTACCACTGGCTAATTGCATCCAGAACAGCTGGATTGCCTTTCCATTAGCAAATGACATGACAACACAGGGCTTTAATTAAGGCCTTCATGTGGGTCTTGCCCTTCTTCCTGGCCTGTGAGGAAGACATTATCACAGAGGGTATGTGGAAATACTGTCCATTCTTTGGATTTATGTGTTAGGTCCACAGTTTTGCATGTTATGTCTGGCCATTGTTAACAGACTTTCAGATTCTGTAGTAGTGTACTGTATAAATGTGTTGGGGTGAGTAAGTAGACAGGCAGATGTGAGTGTCATACATACTTTTCTATTTGACTGTGCATGCTGCTACAGTTGATGCTGGTCTATCAGCTGTGTATGTTTGTAGGGGGAGACTGTGACACACATCCCTTAAAACCTCAACATCCCCACAACCCTTTATGTTTGGTTGTTGTGTAGATGCCCTGATCTAGGTGTTTGGGAGCAATGTTAAGTCTGTAACATGTAGCTGGACATATTGTTGCATGTGTAGCAGGCCAAAGCTACAGCATTCTGGCCAGGAGTCAGATTAGAAATTGTGAAGACACTGGAGGAGAGCAAGCTGCTACTGTCAGTGAGGGTGAAGTGTCAGCTGTTGTGTCACAGCAGGGCCTGGCGGAGGGTATCCACGACAGTCCAGGTACATAATAGTGACATCTAGAGAATGTTATGCAACATTTCATACACATATTCATAATTGTGAAATGTGTCCCACCCTGCAGGCTTTTAATGTGCTACTGTAGGTTGCAGTGACTGTGGTAGGAACAATTAGTTTTGAAGGACATAGCAGGGCTCAATTATGCCTATGTTGTATTGACATGCATGTAGTTGTCGTGCCACTGACTGGGCTGTTGGCCAGGACTGTGGGTGTCGAGATGTGAAAGATGCTAGAGCTGTAACAGATAGAGCTACTGAGTCATTATTATGCCAGATGTAGTTGTAAGACATATGTGCATGCATACAGTGGGTAACACAGGATTAGCATGGACATGTGTGTTCTGATGGGTATAATGTGTGACACTGAACTGTTTGTCATGATTTTGCAACCCCAATCTGCACTGCCTTTCCAATATGTTGACACACGGAGTAGGTTTTATGATGACCCTGCCATAAATAGGGGGCACAATGGTGGATATTCAGCAGCAGTCTGTGCAGTTGTCAGCTCTACTTGATATTCTAGGCCTCACGTACATCCAACAGCATTTATTTGTCTGTGTACTGGTTCTGTGTCTGCATCAGTGGGCCAAGTACACTGTGATTTTGGTCACTATATTTAGGAGTAGTGTGTGACTATCAGGATATGTTTGTAAAAACAGCTGCTGTACTCCAGAGGTTAGTTGGCTTACTGGTATGTTTCTCTGACTGTAGTTCAGATGGTTCTGGGTTAAATATTTGGCAGTGGTGTCTTTTTTCCATAAAGTTACATCATGGTACTGCGTGGTAAATTTACAAAATCATCAGTAATTCTCCAAAAGGGATTCATGTAGTGCTGTGTTGCTCTGACTGTAGTTCAGAAGGTCCTGGGTAAAATACCTGGCAGCTTTGTCTTTTTTCTTATGTTACATGACTGCACTGCATGATATATTTACAAAATCAGTGTTAATTCCCCAGCACTGCTTTGGCATAATGGTGTATTGCTCTGACTCACGTGCATAGGCTCCTGGATTCAAGACTTGGCAGTGATGCTACATGACTGCACTGCATGACATATTTACAAAAGTAGCACTTGGCCCCTGGAGCTAATTTGGCATAGTGATGTGTTTCTTTGACTCTAGTGTACAAGATCCTGGGTTCAAGACTTACCAGAGCTTGTAACTTTGTTGCTGGGCAGAACAATGGCTAAATGAGATAGAGTGATTAAAGCAGTTTTAAGTGGGTTTGTGTGGGTTTACATAATGCTAAGTGATGCCAAGTGGTGCTTAGGTCCTCTTAGCTTCGCTTAGCACTGCTTATCCCCACTTAAAACCATGCTATTTCCAAAAAAAAGAAAAGAAAAAAGGAGTGAAAGGAAACTGGTGAAATGGGAGCAAGCAGGGGGAAAACATTATGAAATGCAGCTAGGGATGTGTAGGATGGTTGTAAGAAAGGACCATAGCTTTCCATTTCTTGTGCAGCAACAGCTGTGCATGATGATGACAATTTGGAATTTGGAGCCTCACATCCCACAAGGAGGGTGTGGGCGACATAAGTTTGTTGATTAATTGATGGGATGATTGATTCATGGCAGTATATGGGGGAATGGAGAGCTATGTATTGGACAAGACTTTTTGGGGGGGACAGATGCCCCCCCTTTTTAAGGTGAGAGTATGATGTTGGGGAAGGGTAGTAGGAATATTTGGGGAGGTAAGTTGGGTAGGAGACCTTGATTTTGCAGACAGTAAAGACAGACAAGACAGCAGACAGAGGCAGTGTATGACACATGAGGGGGTTAAACACCTTGGATGGTTAGGGTGGATGGGAATCAGAGGACCACGTTCCCCCAGATTGAAAAAGTGGGACTGAGTTCCCCACCCATGGGTAGTCACCACTGCCCCTTCATGGCCCTGAAGGTGGCTGTGCTGGACCTGGACGACAGGGCCAGCCTCCCCTTCGAGGTGCACCAGTCTGCCCTCGATCTGCGCATGCAGTTATCTAAATCTTGCTGGATGACTCTGCACACCATACTTTAGAATTGGTGTTGGGTAACAGGGTCTCCTCCATGCCTGCACCCAAGGGGACAGACCATGTCCAGTGAGGTGGTTCTACTTGAGGGTGGTGCAGGACCAGCAGGCCTCAGTTTTACAAGCCCTCTCCTCTGCAGCTCTGGGGGATAAAACATCATTATGCATACCTGTCTATCAGTTATTCATACTAAAATTTGATAAATCACCAGCTGATATACTTACAAACTTTTGGAGCATTCCAGGCCTGAGCATCTTGGATCCATTGGGCCAAGAGCACCCCCTTCCTCCACCTTAAGTCATCATAATGATGACATACCTCCTCATCAAAGTGGTGGATGTCAGTGGCATTGGTGAGCTCATGTGCCAGATGGTCCTAAGCCTCAGACTTGTATTTTGAGAACTGGTACTGTTGTCCCTGTAGCAGTCTGTCATCATGATTTTTAATGAGGAGCCCAGCCATGACCCTGGACTCCAACATGCCCCAGTGCTGTGCCCGAAAGCTTGCTTCTTCTCCAGCACCTGCCATAGTTCCTACAGAGATCAAACTCTAAGAGGTCCTGCCTGTATTCCCACACATGCAGTTTAAATAAGGCAATTTTCCTGCCCTTTGCTGCCATTTGACCATTTTCAAAAATGCTGAGCAAAGCACAGCAGTGCGCAAACCCACTAAGGTGAATTGAGCAGTGCTTAAAGTTCCAAGTCTTTGACAGTGCTTAGCAGTGTGGAAATCCACTTAGGTGAGCTGGACTGATTAGAATGGGACTGCTTAGCAATGCTCAAACTGGCTAAGCAGAGATAAGCATTGCTAAGTATTGCTCAGACAGATCCTGTTTAAGCATTGCTTAGCTTAGCTTAGCACTGCTGAGCAAAACTGAGCTGAGGGCAAACAAAACTTTTAATTTAAAAAAAAAACATTAGATATTAATTACTCATTAATGACACATTATTATTAAGTGTAAGTATTTTACTTTACATGACCTACCCCTATGTTCTTTCTTTACGTTGCCTTGGGTTGTGACTGTATTGTATTGGACACTTGTATTTAAATGGTAGATTTTACCTCATATCGCCACTGACACTGGGATTCTGGACACGCTGCACTACCCTGGATAACAGATATCAACAACTACTTAAATAAATAAAATAAAAATGAATACAAAAAGGATTTCCCATGTAAAAGCTGAATGGTCTGTTTTGGTAGTCAAACCATGTGCTTACTGCACACAAAAATTTGACTCTAACCATTCATCTAATTTGGCTGCAAATATTTCAACTATACATTTCTATATAGCCTTTTGATATGTTTAAGCACTGCTGAGCAAAATGGCATGCCACGCAAACCCACTCAGCTATGCTTAAACTTTGCAGAAAAAGAAATTAAAAAAATAACCATTAATTAAAACTTACACATTAGACTTCCAACTTATAAATAAGTATCTGAGGACACTTTCTTTACTGTTTTAGTGCTGTATGGCACTTTATCAATGCAGGGGGATGTGTTATGGATACCCTCTACATGCAATTACACTTCATATTCTTAATTGGTGTCCGAGGACACTTTTTAAAATTGTTTTAGTGCCATACGGCACTTTGAGAGTGCAAGGGGTATATTACAGATACTATAACACACCCCCAACATGACATTACACTTCACATTCTTAATTAGTGTCCAAGGATACTTTTTATTTGTTTGACTACTGTACTGCACTTTCACAATGCAGGGGGTGTGTTACGGATACTGTAACACACCCCTACATGATATTACACTTCACATTCTTAATACGTGTCCGACTGCACTTTTTCATTAAGAAAGTGCCATACAGCATTTTTAAAGTGAAGGGGATGTGTTACTGATCTGTGAGCACTGTAACATACCCCCTAGCACTCATTCATAATCCTAGTACATGTCTCCCCCTCAGTAGCAGGCCTTAAATTAATATTAAAGGCACACTGCTGTTAGAGAGATGCAGACATGGACACCATTCACTCCATGTAGGAATAACACTATTCCTACATGGAGTTTATTAAATCCAGGAGATAGTATTACAATTCTGGAAATAGGCACTTTACAAGATGAAATAAACATTTTTTCAGCTACAGAGGCAAAATAATGCTAAGAATTTAGAAAGTTGGGTCTGCTTAGAACTTTTCAGAAAGTATGCAAAGTGATGAAGTATAGGTTGGATGCTATAGCAGAATAGGGGTGATTTGAAATTATGCTGTATTGTTCTGAAGTGACACTGAGGCTAAGTAAAAATGGAGTATGATACGATATGGCATGGGCAAGAATAGATAGTAGAATTTAAACATTACATTCAGAAATTGTAAAACCAGTTTATTGATACAATCAGTTAACATGTGTCAACTTGCCAGTGCCAGTCTAACTTAAATAGAGGCAACAATGTGATATTTGCATTTGGTCCTCAGTAGGACAGAATAATGCTATGTAGTACAAACCTATATGCATGGGCGGCCACGGTGGTGCAGCAGTTAGCATTTCTGCCTCACAGCAAGAGGTTCTCTGGTTTGATCCTTGGCTGGGTGCCTTCTGTGCGGAGTCTGCATGTCCTCCCTGTGGTCGAGTGGGTTTCCTCCGGGTGCTCCGGTTTCCTCCCACATCCCAAAGACATGCTGTAAGTGGATTGGACACTCTAAAATTAGCCCTAGGTGTGAGTGTGTGCGTGTGTGTGCCTTCTGTGGAAGGTTGGGCGCAGGGCTGGCAACTCAACACTGTAAAAAACTCCACTGCCAATCATGAGCGGACAGATGATCTACTGTGGTGACCCCTAACTGGGAAAAGCTGAAAGAAGAAGAAAAAGAAGTACAAACCTATATGCATAAAACTACAGATATTGCAAGGAGTAGAGATAGCAAGCTACAAATATTGCAATAGAGCTTGTTGGTGGGAACAAATTATAAGGGCAACTGTACACAGTTAGTGTTCAAGACACAAAACTGGCTTAATTCACATGTGAAATCAAGTAATTTCTGTAGTCAGTACAGAAGGGAGTCTACTCTTAAGTCATTACTAATTTTAATGAACAGATATTGCCATCAAGCACATGTAAAAATTACCATCAGCAGAAAATAACAATCACATCGTTATCACAGCATAAGATTTGAACATATTAAAGAAGTTAAACAAATTTGAGGCTGGTTAGATGAATCGATATTCCAAGAGAACACAGTTAAAAATCACATTCCGTAGGGTATATTACTTAAAGCATTGTAACTATTGAAACATTAAAGGGGATACTGCATGTCTCACATAACCTGGCTAGTTACAGTGGCTGAGGGTAGACAGTTGAAGCTAACTATTAAACAAGTTAAAGGGAAGTTTGATAAGTTGTTTAAATAAGAAAGTCAGCTTAGAAGAAAGGTATTACAACATTCCAAAACAATAAAGAATGATGTGGGAGGGTGGAGGGGGCCCTCAGTGGATGCCACTGTCACTATTCAAAATTGCTGTACCAAATTGGACGTTTCAGGTGAGAGCTTAGATTTTGCTCAAAGTACAAGTTATTTGTTCATTAACTATCAGTACATCTTCAGGGCATGGATAACAGAAAAAAACAAGCCAACACAGAACTGCCTATAGAGGGAAAGAATCAGATTCACGAATGCAGTAGCTGAAAAGAGCAATTAAGAAAGTGCAGGCTGCCACTTACAGTGGGGTGTAGATCATTAATTACAGAGGGAAAGGGAGGGGAAAATTAAGGAGCAGAGAGATAATGGAGACTATTTTTGTTCTAAAACAACAAAAAGCAGACCATTCAACACACAAAAAGCAAAAAAGAGACATTAAAGTTGGTAATATTTTGAACAGAGCATGACAAAGATGATAAAAGAATGAACAAGTAAATCCCCTTTATACCAAATTAAAGTATGCAATCTTTTGCAGGGCTAGCTGTTGTATTTACTCTGCTTTAGTCTTGGGATATGGAGTGTGTGCTCTGAAATATGCTATGCTTGATTTTTATGGATTTCCTATGGATATCATGAGCTAGGATTCCAGTGCATATCTAACATCAACAATGTGGCCTTGTGGGAAGTGACACATCTGAAAGGATTGGCACAGATCACAGGTGTGTTATATGTGGGAGGGTCACAAAATTGCCTGGGTTGCCTGCTCAGACTTTCTAAATGATAGGCTGAGCAATACTGACCACCTCTCACTCGGAGCGATAACTTTGTAATTCACATGTCTCCTTCCTAGTTCAGCAGATAGTGCCTTTATTTCATTGTGAGCACAGTCTTTTGCTGCCATTACCACAGGCAAGTAGGTTATAGCATAGAAATTCCACACAGTGTTGGCAGTCTCCTCTGGGCTATATGGAAACTACATATGCTCCCCACATTCTGAAGCATGGCATTAAGAAACAAAGTATTCTTAAGGCAGATACCGGAGAGACCCACATTGAATCTGCAGAAGGTCATTGAAATGTTCCTGTAGCTAATATATGTAAAGCCACACATACATTAGTATCCACTGGGATAGATATACCACAACTGCCATTGGGCTGCAGATTAGGCTGCCACATTCCCACAATTCCTTCTAAGGTGTCCCTATCAACACAGTACTGGTCACAAATGTCAGTGCCATGGACGCCATGAAACTTTAAGCACAGTCTGATGATATTGTGCTTCCATAGACAATGTCAAACACTATCGTACATAGCAGTGGCAATAAATGGCTCCTGCACATACACATTTACAACAGCTGTGGCAAGCAGTGACATCACTTGGAGAGTTACTCAGTCTGAGCATGTACATTCAGCCAAGTTCACTTATACAATAGGTGCAGCTTTGCTGCACAGTAGTTATATATTGCTGAACTGTTCCACCATCTTGTTACCTCACTATCAGATATACTTCCTCATTATATGATCACTAATATATGCCACGACTGTCCATGTTATTCGTGATAGTGACACTGAGTAGATTGGTTTTCTGAAATGAATGTACCCTGCATGAAGTTGATTATCATACAAGTCAGCTTCGTCCAGTGTGGCAACGTTTTCTAAAATTGGACAATTGCATCCAAGCCATGCATTACACCAGAGTTTAAGAATCTGCTATTTTCAATCAGAGCTTTTTAGGTTCCTCCATGTCAGAAATACTTATTAACATCATTTAACAAAGTTCATACATCTACAATACGAAAGATTAGTCAGTCTATAAGTATAGTAATTACTTGTTATATTTATACATAACACTGTGGTCCTTGCATTTGCAGTTACAAGTTACTTTATTCTTACTTTATGATCCTAGCACTTGCATTTGCAAACAGCTCACCTAAGCCTTTAAATTTAATAATTGTTTCACCTTAATCTGAGCTAATACTATTGTTTTTGTAATTTTTAACACATCATTTTTGCAACACATCTGCTAAGCAACTCCTCTCTAGAGGACATACTGACAGACAATGTTGCATTGTGATTAGCAGTTCTTTTTTTTTTTTTTTTTTTTTTTTGTAGGTACATTATTTCTGCTAAAAATTTAATTCAAAATGGCAAAATGTTTCAGATTTCTAACTGTCCTATATAATACTGGATTCAAATGCATTATGTATTTTTGTTATTGGGAGATAAGTGCGGTATTTATCTCTGTGACATATAACATCCAACAGGACTCTCAGAGCTAACTACTTACAGCCATTCATTTCTCTCCCCTGCATTTGCAACAATAGCCATCTTTTCTGCTCCAGATAGGTTTGCTCTTTCAAATACTGAAAGAAAATACAGACAGCACCTGGATTCATGAATGCCTGTTCATTTTGTTAAGCTTAAGAGCACAACAGACTTTAACACCTAAGGACACTATGGGTTAAATATAGGTCAGTTATAAGTGATTGCCATTTCATAATAGCGGTGATTGTAAAAATATTATATCACTTTTCTGCACATCAGTCATACTTGATTAACATAGTAATACATGCATAGTGAGTCATACTCCACATACAAATCATAAATACTTGTACAATTAGCTCTGCCCACATTTCATTAGCCAATGTTTCAGCAAACAAAGATGTTAGTGGGGTCAAATCCAGTCAACATCAATTAATGATTAAAGTGAAACACAACAACTACCAACCAGTACCAGAACTTGGGTCCACCAAAAAATTGTAGAGCACACAAAATGTAAAACAGGATACAAGGATGACCAAAGAACTCCAAACTAAATCTGTTTTTATTGTACAAACTGTAAAAGCATAAGCGCTTTCGTAGCAAATCTACTTCATCAGATGCATAAAACAATTACAAAATCAGTCCATTAAATACTCTAGTTGAAAAATCACATGACTAACTAATTAGCTTTCTTAAAGACCTATGCCTTAAAATACACTCATTAAAGAATGTGCACTCACATAAATGTATAACCTTCTACAAATATAATTCATCTTAAATTACTCTATACAGCATAAGTATGTAGCTACATTTATGGTATATATATATATATATATATATATATATATATATATATATATATATATATATATAAATATGCACATATATACTAAAAGAATATATATACAAAAATATAAAAAATATATAAACAACACTATTATTGTGTATATTTATACAATGATGGTTCAAGACAAAAGCCAGACTATTTTTTATTTAAAGGTCTGGCTTTCAGTTTAGGTCTCAAAGGTACTCTGTCATTCAGGCCATGGCCATAATCTCCACGTAATCTAACTATCCATTTGGCTTCTAATTGCTCAGTTTGATTCCTGATATCACCTTTCCCGATATTCTCATATATACATCCTAGTACCATAAACTTAAAGCTATGAGATGTATTTGTATCTACAGTGTGTTTAGATAAAGTGCTAACTGTATCACCTTTACCTATATGGTAATAGTGTTCTTTAATCCTGTCTCTAAGCTATCGGCCTTACCAATATAAAATTTCATACAAACTGAGCAATAAGTCAAATAAACCACATGGGCACTGCTGCATGTCACAGAGACATTGAAACTATACACTTTATTCTGGTCAGGATGATTAAATTTACCTGTACTGTCAATGTATTTACAAACTTGACAATGTCCACATGCAGCAGTGCTTCCTTGGCTCACGTTTGTAGGTTCACTCCTAGGGTAACATAAACATCTCTTTAGAGACTTCATATTTTTTATATAAAAACCCTGTTCTAGTGTCTACTATAGCTCTAATGTCATCATCTGTAGTCAGGATACCCCAGTGTTTCTCAACAATTTCTTTATATTGGTTCATGTCACTCGAACAAAACAAGCACACTTTTAATTAATCATTTTTCTGTACCTGCACATTATCAGTGTATTTTTTTACCAAAGTAGGGCCTAGCCTTATTAGTTCTTAAACCAGAGACTATTTCAATACTGTCTTGCACATCTCTGTGTGTATAGTCCCAGGTGACAAAGGCATCCTTCAAGGAATCAGCTTGCCTAACAAATTCTGAATCTTTAACATTTACCCTTGAGGCTCTATGCACTTAGCTTCTAACCACACTTTTAAACACATGCAGTTGATGCATGCTTTCTTTATATAGGAAATGATTACAGTGGCAAGACTTTCTATATAATTCAGTTGTAATATAGCCATTAGTATCATAAATTACTTTAACATCCAGAATTTCTACAAACTCAGTTGAAATTTTATGGGTAAAATTCAAAAATGAGGTGATATTATTGATATAAAAAATAAACTCATATAAAACTTCAGTGGGTCCTTCCCATACCTCTCAGCCTCTTAATGCAAAAAATCTGGACAAAGCTTGACACAAAGGGGGTACAAATAGGGATATATTTAAAAATTTCTCTTATAAACTTAGAAAGTTGCTAGAGTAACAGGATTATTTTTAGTATACATTTTCTGAAGGATTTGAAGTCTGAAACTCAATTGTATGTCATTATTTAGTGACTTAAATCCTGAGATCATCCCAGTGATTTGCAAGGAAAAAAGAGGAACAGACCAAAAATATGAGCCAAGTCTGTACAGTTGAGAGGTATGGGCCTTCCCATAAAAGAAAAATATCATCCACAAACCGACGATAGAATATAACATTCTTACTGAAATGTCCCTTAAAAACAAACTGCTCTTCCCAGATTCCCATGGCTACACTGGCGTAGCTATTGGCACAAGATGTGCCCATAGCTATGCCCTGTTTCTGTCAATAGAAGTCATTGCAAAAAACAAACACATTGTTATTTAAAACACAATCCGATATTATGCATATTAACTCAACTTTTCTAGGATCAAAGTTAGTACATCTCTCTAAAAATTGTTTAACATATGCAAGCCCTTCATTATTCAGAATAGCCGTGAAGAGATAAGTGACATCTAAAGTCATTAAATGCAAACTAGCTGATTTACCTTGTTTGTCATAAGTGTACATAAATAAAAATAAATCACTTAAGAAATGTTGAGTATCCCTTAAGATATGTGGACATGTGTTTAAGGCAGGTCTCTATTGTTTTTCAATAAAAATGAAAGCAGGTTCTGTACACCAGTTTCTTCCTGCTACAATAGGATGTAAAGGAGGGTGTACTGGCTCCTTGTGTAATTTTGGCAGACCTTGAATGACAGGTACTAAGGCATCTTTAACAGACAAATAGCTAAACAACTGTATGTCAATCTAACCATCATCAAATAATACTTTAAAAACATTATTAACTTTCTTAGTCATGAATTCAATCAGTTTAGAAGTTATTTTAGAATAAAAGCAGTTATCTGAAAGCATAGTAATCATGTTGTTATTATATCTTTGTGTATCAAACAACACAATAGGACCACCTTTATCAGCTGGTCTAATAGTTAACTGATTATTATTCTGTAAATTATTCATAGCTTGATATTCAGATTTAGTTAAATTGAATTTCCCTCCATGTCTACTGTGGAAAGAATCAGAAGCATGCAATTTATAAAAAATCATCTAAACAAAGCTTTTCAAAAGCTGTAATCAAGGGTTGTGAATTGGGTATGTAAGTGCTCAGTTTTTTTTTTGAATACATTATCATCGTGACCAACATTTGCATTTTTAAAAGCTAATTTCAAGAGAACATTTCTGATAAACATTTTAAAGTCCAGAATTACCTCTGAGAAGTATTGTTTCTGTGATGGAATAAAAGATAATCCTTTTTTTCAAAATGCTGGCTTCAGCTGCAGATAAATTATGGCTGGATAAGATCCAGACCAAACTTTCTAAGTTCTGTTCCAAAATTTCTTCAGCGTTGGTGTCCCTGTAGCTTCCCCTTCAGGTTTCTTCTTCATTCGTGTTCTGCTGCGTGAGCAGGACCTCTGTTCATTTTGAATATGATACTTTATTGGCAGTGGAAACTTCAGTTACCCCTGAGAAAAAGGAGTATTATGTTCATTAAACCTTACAGAAGCAGAAGATACATCACTAGTACTTTTTGCCATGCTGCCATGCTCACTTGTTTGTTTACCCAAGTGGTGAACCTGTGCTGTAACCTGAATCATCTTCCTCCTGGTGCCCTGTTCACTAATGGACATCATAGCAGCAATGGGATTGGTCAACTGGGATGTTAGATCATTTCTATGGTTATCAGAGTTAACTGATGAGCCTAGCTCCATTACATCAGCAGCTGAAGTAGATATTGGTGTGAAAGCAGTAACATTAGCGTTGTTTATAACTGTCCTGGGCCAAGTAAAAACATTGGAATTTTGAAAGTCTGAGCGATCTCCGATTAATTTCTTCATTTTAATTCTGCATTGTCTACATTCATATACAGCAATGGAATCCATAATTTCCATAATATATTTAAAGACCAGAACACTGTCATACTCATCAAGCAGTTCATTATACGTTTTTTTAATATTATTAGATAATTGATCTATCTCAATATTTGAGTGCTTAATAAGGAGCTGCATATACTTACAGCTGCATTCACCGCATGTGTTTAGAAGTGTAGTTAGAAGCCAAGTGTATAGAGTCTCAAGACTAAATGTTTAAGATACAGAATTTGTTAGACAAGCTGATTCCTTGAAGGATGCCTTTGCCACCAGGGGCTATATGCACAGAGATATACAACATAGTATTGAAATAATCTCTGGTTTAAGAACTACTAAGGCTATGCCCTACTTTGGTGAAAAATACAATGATAATTTACAGGTACAGAAAAAATGACAAATTAAAAATGTGCTTGTTTTATTCGAGTGACATTAAGCAATATAAAGAAATTATTGAGAAACACTGGGGTATCCTGACTGCAGATGATGGCATTAGAGCTACAGTAGACACTAGACCAGGGTTTGTATATAAAAATATGAAGTCCCTAAAGATACGTGTATGTTACTCTAGGAGAGTACCTATAAATTCAGGCCAAGCAAGCACTGCTGCATGTGGACATTGTCAAGTTTGTAAATACATTGACAGTACAGGTAAATTTAATCATCCTGACCAGAATAAAGTGTATAGTTTCAATGTCTCTGCGACATGCAGCAGTGCCCATATGGTTTATTTGGCTTATTGCTCAGTTTGTATGAAATTTTATATTGGTAAGACCGATAGATTGCTTAGAGACAGAATTAAATAACACTATTACCATATAGGTAAAGGTGATACAGTCAGTGCTTTATCTAAACACACTGTAGATACAGATACATCTCATATCTTTAAGTTTATGGTACTAGGACGTATATATGAGAATATCAGGAAAGGTGATATCAGGAATAAAACTGAGCAATTATAAGCCAAATGGATAGTTAGATTAGGTGGAGATTATGACCATGGCCTGAATGACAGAGTACCTTTGAGACCTAAACTTAAAGCCAGACCTTTAAATAGAAAATAGTCTGGCTTTTGTCTTGAACCATCATTGTATAAATATACACAATAATAGTGTTTTCTATATATATTTTTATATATCTGGTATATATATATTCTTTTAGTATATATATATATATATATATATATATATATATATATATATATATATATATATATATATATATGCATATTTATGCATTTATATATATATATATATATATATATATATATATATATATATATATATATATATGGTTTTGCACAAATGTATGTATATACTTATGCTGTATAGAGTAATTTAAGATTGTTTATATTTGTAGAAGGTTATACATTTATGTGTGTGCACATTGTTTAATGAGTGTATTTTAAGGCATAGGTCTTTAAGAAAGTTGATTAGTTAGTCATGTGATTTTTCAACTAGAGTATTTAATGGACTTATTTTTTAATTGTTTTATACATCTGAGAAGTAGCTTTGCTATGAAAGACCTTATGGTTTTACAATTTGTACAATAAAAATGGATTTAGTTTAGATTTCTTTGGTCATCCTTGGATCCCGTTTTACATTTTTTGTGCTCATCAATTAATGATTGTTACTTAATATTTGTTATGCTGCAATCACTAAATTAGATTAACATTTTTTCATTCCACATAGATATATTTATGAGTTGCAAATGCAATGCATAAAACAAATGTTCAGTATTTATTCTATTTGCATAATGTGTATAAGACTGAAGTGATTAAGGTTTACGTTAACACACATGGATGTGGCAAATCTAAACACCTATGTAGGAATATGCATGGACTGGGATATCTTACAATTACATGACACATATTTTTTATGTTTGTCTCTCCTCCCACTCTATATCTCTCTTTTTTCTTTAATGACTTGTGGATTATAATTCCTGATACTACTTAACCACTAGCACAAGGAGATACAATGGCCACAGGGCTTTGGACGATTGTCCTTCTACAGGCAGCTTCAACAGAGCCATCACAGGCAGTATGGGCACCCCATACTTATGGGTACCAATCTTTCAGCATTGCCTCCACAGCTCCTTTTATACCTGCATCACCTATATCAGGTAACTCTGCCTTGGGCCATCTGTGTTTAGGGGGAACAAATCCTGGACTGAACAGCCAAATCACTGTCTCATATAGCACTGCCTAGGTTATCTGAGGTAGGAGGTAGTGCTGATACCTCAGAGGGTAATGATTATATTTCCACTATATTCATGCTGGATGAAAATGTGCTTCTGAATTCCATTACCTATCCCCAATAATGCTGTCCCATAATGTCTGGTGTCCATCACCATCTCTGTCTTTCTTGTATGTCCTGTATGTCTCCACCTGATACAATACCCAGAGTACATGCATATCCCTCTTATTCAGAACTACCTTTAGTAATATTATTGTCGCTCTAATAGAAAAAGAAAAAAAAAAACACAAATGAAAAGGATTCTTGTTGCACAAATGAAAAAAAAATGTCCTTCACAAAGCTCTTGACATAGCTCTTCCCTTTGTATATGTCAGTGCACTTGATTAGATCCAAATGAGCATGCCGTATAAAGTTGTAGTCACACACCATTTATGTTGTGATTTTTCAAATTTCTCAGTTTCCTTGCACAAATAAAATGTTAACTTCTATGGCAGTGGATAGTGATGGTGCTCTCCCTCCGCCATCCTGCGCATTCCTTAATGAATCCACCAGTGTCCTAGCCTCTACTTGCTCCCCATTTTTAACACTGTCCTATCAACCCCATTTTACATCTTTAATCTGGTCAATAAACTAGGGGTCTATATTATATGAACAAAAGTTCATATAAGTGAACATTCTAATGAGTGAAACTCCTGGACATCGAGGTACATTTTGTGTGATCACAGTACAGTGAAGATTGGAGTTTTTGCCCCTTCCTCACTGTAGTGCGATCTTGGAGTTATTGTTTTCGATGTCTGGGATTTTCACCCATTGAGCATTTGCTTATATGAACTTTCTTTCATATTATATAGACCCATAAAATAGATAAACACCATATATATGGCCAAAAATGTATGTAAGATAAATTATTTCTGTTCTCAGCATTTGCATAATGATTGGCATTGAGCACCAATGCTAGCTGATGGTAAATGGCACTTCATGTCCCACAGCAAGAACTGATGAATTTGCCTTTGGCTGTATTCCTGTGATGACCTCATACTTCTATGTTTAACCTCACCAAACAACAGAAAGCAATACTGGTAGCAGTATATGAGGACACAGTTATTATTATGTGTATAATAGGTTCCAGGGTTTAATTTACAAGATATGGGATGTTTCAATTCTCATTACTGTTAAGAAGTCTGAGGCACACACAGTCCCTTGTTTCGTACTTTTCTCATTGTTCTTTCAACTCTGTGATGTTTGCTAGCTGAAATTAGACTTCCTCTGAGGTGTGCTCAGATAATGCTCACATCTGCAGAGTGTTAAAAAATGGGAAAAAGGACTGTGGAAGGAAGGATGGATGGATGGATGGATGGATGGATGGATGGATGGATGGATGGATGGAAGGAAGGATGGATGGAGAGATATGATTGTGTACAGAATGTATTATCTGAAAAATAGAAATGAAATTGATAGAATCCTGGAAATGGAATCTAAGAACTGCAGCATGCCCTTATACTGCAATACAGTGCCAGAAATGGAAAAAAATGAATCCAAGCATCAGGTGGGAAAATAGAATCCACTGCCTTTTGATTTACCAGCATGAACGGCAGATGTGCTACTGTAACAGAAACAGAACTAAATGTGAAATACATGAAGTCCAAACTGTAGAAGCTGTAGTAATGCTCTCATTTGAGTATAAGGGAAATGGCTCTGTTACACAACCATGTACATCACATATTCAACCCAATCTGTAAAATAACCTGGCAAAACATAAAATCTGGTGGTATTTGACATTGATTCCTTCATATCTGCACCTAGATATACAGAAAATGCCAAGGTATTAATTTTAAATATTGTTAGAGCAGTAGAAATGTTTTAAAATCATAAATCGTGCAATCAGAACATGTGACTTTTTGGGAATTGAAATGCATGAGAAATATAGTGCTTGTTATGTTTGTTGAGGTCTCCTTCCCTGTTTTTGAATACAATGTAGGAAAGTGACAACTTTTCTAATATTTAATTTTATTTAATGTTAATAAATATTATTGTCTTTTGGTGTTGTCTAGCCAATGTATGATCATTATAGAGTTTATTTTTGGTTCAAACCAGACTATGAAAAGCGATGTGTTTGAAATTGTGCCTGTCACTGTATTTTGCCAGTGTTAATGACAGTCATGCTTCAGATCTGTGGCATAGAAGGATAACGACCAGCCTGAGTTTGTTTACTGGCTTAGTTGCTGTAGGTGCCATTAGGGAAGGTCCTTTGTGAAGGAAAAACAATGTTAATGAGCAACATGTGTAGTTCCCTGGATTTGGTTACTTAGAACATCTGTTCCATTCTTGTTTGTCATCTGCCCGACTCCACTATCTTCCTGATGACATATTTCAGCACCTGCAGTCTGTATCCTAGTTAGGTACTTCTTTCTCTGACTCTTTTGTTTTTTCAGTAACCCTTAGTAATATCATTTCTGTTTCAGTTGTTTGAATTACTGGAAAATCATGCTGGATCCTTGTGTGTCTTCAGCCTGACTCTAGCACCCTTCTTTTGACCTGCTCTACTATTGATAGCTTGGAACTGCTGTTTTTGCTCTTGTTTGCTGACTGGGGCTTATCAGTATTTTTCTGGTCTATGGCATTTGTTGGTCTAATCCTGGATCATTGTTTTCTTACAGTGAGTTTTGGGGTAATTTGTAGTTTGTAGTGATTGTTGGTGGATTGCTACTATGTTTTTACTGATTTTCTGGACTACTGCTCAATTAATTTTTCTTTGATTTTAACCCAAATATTTCCATAACTGTTGAACTTTCACATAATTCCATGAACTTTAGTGAGTGGTCCCATCTGCAGGAATACTTTTTATTGGTTGACTGTTGCTGTTGCCAACAGATATCTCAGGACATTCTCCTGCTGTTTGTCAATCACCCGCAGTGCTTTGTGCTGTACTTGCTGCACATCTGGGGCCTGATTCCCAAAGTGTTGCTCTCAGTGTAAGTCTGCCCTGATTCCAAAAGCCATGCTGTCTGTGTAAGACCTACTTTGGTGTAAAACCTATCTAGAAAAAGGTGCACAGTAAGGTCCAGATTGCAAAAGACCTGCTGTCAGTCTAAGAGGTCACTTATGCTGAGATCAACGGCCGGATTAAAGAAGGCTTGCACAGAGTCTAAGAGTAGTGTAAGACTCCATGCAGCCTTCGCGATCCAGGAACAGCCCAAAGTCCGTGTAAGAGACAAGCTAAAATGGCTCTTACACGGAGTGGGCGTGGATAAGCTAATCAACTCACTTGCAGCCGAATAGCATGCAAATGAGGCTGATTAGCGATCCAGGAAGCCCAGAACAGCCCGTGTAAGAGCCGTTTTAGCTGCAGAAATGTACTCAGTTGGCAACTGAGTACGTTTCTGCAAAAACTGTAATGGAGCCATGTCAGCTCCAAATAAATGGTGCATATGTGTCAGGCAGCATGCCAATGGCCAAATATGTGGCCATTGGCAAAGTAACCTGATGCAAATATATTAAAAAAAAATATTTTTTTTTTTCGGCAATTGCCAATGTTTAAACCCAGCGCAGCCCCGCACAAACAGGCTGCGCTGTATAAAACATAAAAACGAAGGTTTTAAACCTACAAATGTAGGTTTTATGCAATACATGGAATGCCAATGCTGGGACCAGCAGACCAAAACCAACATGGCCACCGTGTAGTGGTTGCTAAGGGGGGAAGCTGAGTCTAAGAGATGTAACTAAGCATTAGTAGGCAATTTGATGCAAATGAGTGTTAGGATACTGAATTCCACTGTCACATAGCAAATGAGCACAGTCTGAGTAGTGCAAGAGTTACAGAAGGGGGAGGAACAGAGTAGGAGATAGGTGACATCACAGGGGGGAATGGTAGAAAGAAATGCAGTTCATTGGAGGTCAGAGTTACATGACAGATGTCAAACAGATATCATGGAAAGGGGTGTGCCACTAACTAAGCTTGAGAAAGTCAAGAAATGGAAGGTGTACACTGTTGCCTACACCAAAGTTTCTTGATGGATGTGTATGCGCACGTGTGCGCGCCATGAAGCACGAGTAAGGCAGTGTGCACGCTTGCAAGGCAGTCTGCGCATGTGGGAGCATGTTGGGAGATGTTTAACACTGTTTGCATGGGTGTGCATGCGTTTTAATCCGAATAAGCAGATTATGAACCATGTAAGCATGTGTGCGTGCGTGTAAGCCACTGTGAGCGTGTTTCTGCTGGTGTGCACATTGCTCCTCCCTGAGGAAACATAGAGGAAAAAGGAAGCAACAGATTTAGTAGGAAGCTAGCAGGGAATACTGTTGGAGCTAGCAGGTGAAAACAATTAGACGCAGGCAATTACACAGGCAGAATAGTAGCCCAGCCCAGCACTTAAAACTCTGCAAACAGCAGTGCAGGATGTTTCTCTCAAGAGACACTACAAGACAGGAGTTAAGTTATCAGAAGTGAAAACTGAAAAAGCTGAACTCAGAGCAGAAATGTTAGGGGCTGCCATAGCTGTCATAATGAGACATAGGCGACTTGCTGAGGGTGGTGACAATGCAGATGGTGCCAGACAACCCACAGTGAGGCGACGGAGAAGAGTGTACAGGCCCAGGGTCACCTACCATGTGTTACATGAGCTGGAGATAGTAGAGCGCTATAGAGTGGACAGAGACATCCTGCAGCAAATAGTGGAGCTGTGCAGGCCACGCCTCACACACAGAAACAAAAGAGGGGAACCCATCCCAGTGGAAACCAAGGTATGTGTTGGCCTAAGAATACTAGCAACAGGTACCTTCAAGAGATCAACTGGTGATATGATGGGGATATCACAGGCATCAGCCTCCAGGGTACTGCGCCAGTTCCTGGATGCCATGTCAGCACATGTCGGTGATCATGTATATTTCCCCAATGCCAGTGAGATATTGGCCAGCAATATGCATCTCTTCCAGCAAATAGCGGAATACCCTGAGGTAGTGGGTGCAATAGACTGCACGCACATATGCATCAAAGCACCAGCTGGTGAGCGGGGTAGGGCATACATCAATCGCAAGGGCTTCCCCTCCATCAACTGCCAGGTCATGTGTGATGCCTAGGGCATAATAATGAATGTTTGTGCTGGCTGTCCTGGGAGCTACCATGATTCCCACATCTGGCATTTGACGCAGCTGTACCAGACATTTGCCAATGGGGACATCCTGCACGGACACCTAGTGGGGGATGCAGGTTATGCACTGGAGCCGTGGCTGATGACACCCATCAGAAACGCACACACACCTGAACAGGAACGCCATAATGAGGCACACGCACAAACACGTAATGTAATAGAGCGTGTGTTTGGGCTGCTCAAGTCACGGTTCCTGTGTCTGGACACATCTGGTGGAGCCTTGCAGTACACACCAACTACATGTACCCAAATTGTCATGGTATGTGCTATGCTACATAATATGATCTTGCAAAAACAGCTGCAGCAGGACCAGCATAGGGCCGGGCCAAACAGCCCCCCCACCATTGCCAAGGCCATCACAGGCAGAGCATGACTCGGAGGAGGAACAACCTGAGCCTGCCCCAGTAGGCAGCAGGAGGCGTGCCCAGTATGCCCTGGCCTTGGCAAAGAGGCAATGCATAGAACATACACTGGCTCAGTAGGAACCCTGGGAATGATACCCCTCTCTGACTCACTCATATAGTAACAGGGATGCCTAACATGACACAACCTGCTCTCAAACATGTACAGGGAAGTGTAATATGCGCATCCGACAGAGGCAGCCCTGCAGCACCACCTGAGGCATGAATGCTATGTGTTAAGTAATGCAACACCATGTACTATATGCACACCTGAGGACCCTGACTAACATCCTACCTTCACCAAGCATCATGCCACAACATGACAATGAGATGATCAAGTGCAATAATTGACAGAAGTATCGCAGTTAGTCAAAAGGGATCCAATTTGTGCCAGTCTGGGATGACATGCTGAGCATGACATGATGCACCACCTGCTAGGACTGGCATGCACCTATCAGTGCAGGCTGTATGGATACTGGCAAAGGCTGTTGTTACCCACAGTGTGCCCTGAATAGGTAAGGCTCAAAACACAAACCTATCTCCATAGGTATCAGAAGGGATAAGAATAAGATAAGGGATAAGTTGAAACAGCAAGATGCATGCAGTCTAAACTCACCCAGTATGGAGACTGGTGATATGTGCGCTGTAACAGAAAACTGAGCCAAGGCTCACAACAGCACCCTAACACTACCAGGTTACACCTCATACTGTGCTGTACAGCCTCAAAACATGGAACAAGCTACAAAAGGAGGGTGACTAGCAAGAATTGTCAAGGATAACCACACCCCCCATGTTGGTACCACAACAAAAAGCAGCACGGACTAGCCATGGTCAAGTAACAGTGGCTAAAACTGCCCCCCAGTTTATAGCCTGCTACAGATGACTGTCCCAACACCAGGAACTGCACCTGGCCTATGCTGGAATACATGAATATATCAAGTCCTCCAAACCACATTATATTGGGTGACTGAAAATACCCAGACATAGACTGGGAGCATTATACTATCTCCAACAGTGTAGGACAAAAGTTCATAGAATCCATAAACCAAAAGGCCCAGGAACAACGTACCACTCCCATAAGAGGGGTAAGCATACTGGATGTGATAATCAGCAACATGGGTACTGGATGGCAAGACGAGAAGTGTATTGCTCACTGGTAAAACCAGACCATAGAGTAATCACACTGGATATACAAATCCTGACCACAGTCCCTGGCAAGAAAACCACAGTGGAAAACATGTGTAAAGCAATATTTGCACTCCTCCAAACTGATGTGGAATCCATTAAAGGTCCTGTGCAGGTGCAAAATATGGGCCACACCTCAGAACCTGTAATACAGCCATTCCATGAACACTGCCAGGAATGCTTGGATTATGCAATCCTAAATTAAAACAAGACACAATGCCATACACACAGGAATCTGGCATGGTGGACACCAGCCATAACCAAACCATGCAAGAAAATGAGGAAGCTACTACATGATAGAGCAAACATAAACAATGAAGTAATCACTGATCAGTAGTATGGCAATAAAATCTGTCCACACATACAATCCACTAAGGCCAGCCACAACAAGTTGAATCTGTGAATCCTGAGGCAATGTTACACCTGCCCCAAGTGCACAGACAACCCCCAACTCCACCCAAGAAATACAAATATATGTGAGAGATGCAACCAGCTATCCAAACTGGAGTCTGAGCTCCCTCAACTCAGTACTCCCAAAACTAGTCAGGAGGAGAAGGTAACCACACACACCACAAACACAGTTCCACATAGACCTATCACAACTGCAAACCAAACACATAAACACAGAAAAACATTCCCGGAGGCACAAATTACAAACACAGCACACCAACAGAGGCCACTAAAGCAGACACCCAATCAAACAACCTCCAAACACAGCACATGCAACACATAGTACACAAAGCTGGTGTGCCAAACAGTTACAGGCCAGAAGGAGAAACAACATGCCTGATACAGTTGTAATAGGTGACTCCATAGTCAGACACACTGCTGTCCCGCACACCAGACTGAACAAGGGAAAGGGTACAGTAAGCTGCCTGTAGGCTGCCACAATAAGCCACATAACAGAAGTATGCAGGTCACTCCAAAGCAAGTAGAAATATGATGCAGTCATAGTCAATGCTGGTGTGAATGACCTGAGATGTACCTCCCTAGACTACATGAAAAGAGACATAGATGAGCTCTCTGATTATGTCGTCCAGGCCGGTATGACACTCACCGTTTGCAGCATCCTACCCTTACCAAGAATAATGCCACAGTACAAACAAGGAATGATCAGTCATAGCAAGTGGCACACTTACTGGTGTCATTCCATGGGGATCCAATGTCTGTCTGCTTGGGATGTCATGCTTGACAAGCCACACAGCTGATCTTGAGATGGCTTGCACCTGTTACCCCTGGGCGTCTGAATATTGGATAAGGCCTTTGCCACCTCCATAGAGCCTTTTGTAGGCAAGGCTGAAAAGACTGACCCACCACCCTAGAAAACATAAGTGGAAAGAAACATAAGGGTAATGCTGACCAATGCCAGATGTGTAAACCCCAATATGCATGCTCCCAAGGCCATCCCCAGTATGGAGAACATCAATGTTTGTGCAGTGACAGAAACCTGCTGCAAGCCTCCTGACAGCACACCAGCACTACCAGGTTATACCACGTATCATGTGTCATGGCCCAAAACCTGGAACAAAACATAAAAGGAGGGTGAGTATCCATATTCAGCACAGACACCCATATGTCCAGGTAACTGACAATGCACAAGGCATTGCAGTCCACCCATGTGCAACTAACTGTAGGCAAGACTGCTGTACAGTCTGTAGCATGCTACAGACCACACTCTCACACACAGGAACCCCACCCAGCCATCCTGAAGACAGTGGACAGTATGGATGTCCCACCAAATACCAAACAAGGTACCACAAATTACCACATAAGTGGTAAACCATTATGTATGGAAGGAGTAACCAGGGGCCTAGGGACACAAGTGGACAGTAACCTGTTATGTGACACCCACATTGCCAATGTGGCTAGGAAGACTGTCTACATTTGACACCGTATCAGGAAAGGATTCACATCTACGTCAACAGAGGTCATTGTGCTCCTATACTGTTCTCTAATCACACCGATAATCTAGTACAATACCTCATATGGGATGTACCTTATCTGACACCTGCAGCAGTTAGAAAGACCTCAAAGGTACCTCACCAAGAGGATAAAGGGTCTCAGATATATGTCATATGCTGCCTGGCTGTAGACACCCCAGCTGAATGCAGTCACATACTGCCTACACAGAGGCATTGCATGCCTGTTGTAGAAGGCCATGCCCAACACAGGAGTAATGGACATGCTCCACCCCAGAAAACTCAAATCCATCGCAGCTGTGAGAGTGAGAGATGTCAACCTCAACAAATAATGAAATAGGATGTGCTGGTGGGACAGATACATAATCCAGTGGCTCCCCACACCCTGGACCAGAATCCCACTCCATGTTAGGCAAAGCCCCTCACTGACACTCTTCAACAGGAATCTTGCCAAGTGGATGGATGATTGTAGAGTTACACTGGGGGTCTTCACTGTGTCATGTCCAGACAGAGGCACAGCAAAGCAAATCATAAATGGCCATAATATTCACATAGCAAGGGGTGGCAAAAGCCACACACACTCTGGCTAGGCTAACAAATTCCCTAGGGTGGATAGCCTAGTATGAACCTATGAACCTATGAAGTAACAAATTGTACAGGACACTAAGCATAATCCCAATGCTTTCACAACTGATGGTAGGAACCATGTTTGGAATTCACAGATATGCTCTGAATCACACAAATATCACAAACACACACACATATTGCCAACATACATCCTGACAGGTGCAGTGCAAACCCCCTCCCCCCGAATGCAGAATATCTATCCAAGCAGACTGCTGGCCCCCTGACATTGCAGATGCTGAGGTAACAGCCAATATCTAGGAAGCAAAACACACAGCAGCAATGGTATGAAATGGTGTCCTGGGCTTAGTGCAACATGGACACCAAGATGAATGGAATGCCAAACCACACTACTGCTCAATGTCAGCCTTACCACAGAATATGTACCCAAAGAGCAGTGTACAACAACAGTGGCCCTTCTCAACAAAGGTGTTGCCTGAATGGATACTGAAAACTACTACCCCAGAATCCTGAGAAGCTCGGTCTGCACAGCTATGGAAAGGATCAGCATGTACCACAGACATAAAGATATTGGGACCTACTGACACTGGACCCTACCCAGTGTGGCTTTCTTAAGTGCAGATCCTGCCCCTAAACATGTTTGACTCAATTGAAACAGTCATTAAGGTCATTGATGAGGGCAATGTGGTCCACACAGCGTAGCTGGACCTTGCAAAGGCTTCTATACAATACCCTACATGTTCATTATAGATAAGCTCACCAGCTTAAATATAAACCCCTATGTCAGTAGAGGGGTTGCAAATCAGACCAAGGACAGAACAGACATGGTCAGACATGCTGCAGCCATGTCAGACTACAAACCAGATATAACTGGCATGCCACAAGGCATGGTCCTGGGATCTCCCTCGTCTGGTATGTATGTCCCATAGGTACAGGCAAACATGGAAGGACTGTGTCTGAACATGTTTGCAGAGGACTACAAACTGCTCACCACATATGATCCACCAGCTGACACAAGCATCCCACAAAAGGGCCACATAGAAACAGACAAATGGTGCCATAGCCATGTCAGCAAGCTAATTACAGAAACATGTATAGTCAACCCCCGTGGATATACAGTAAGTGCCCACCAATTACCACATAGGTGTTAACCCATTATGTAGTTAACATGTAATGAGAGACCTGGGGACACAAGGTGATAGATATCCTGTAGTGGACAAACATGTGCTGTAGTGTTTACAGAAACATACCATATACCCACCTAATCATGAAGGTTGTCAGATCTAGATAAGGGGAGGTCATTGTGGCTCTGCAGTCATCCTTCATCAGTGGTACAATTGACTACAATAGCCCCTGTGGGATGTACCTCACCAGACATCTCCATCAACCGTAAAATCCCCAACAGTACCTCATCAGGAGTATCAAAGAGCTTGCACAGATGCCATGTGTTGCCTATGTTGCTGGTATCAATATACATGCTGCACCTTGTACAATCTGAATGGCAGTGAGCTATGCACATGAGAGACCTGAACCCCAGCACTGACTTACATAGGACAAGCTGTACTGCATGATCCATAACACAGAAGCCACCCCCACCCATGAGTGAACCCCCAGTACAGGCTACCCATAGACTAACTTATCAATCTTCCTCAATAGGAATCTTGATGAGTGGATGGGAGATGGTAGTTTTATCCTGGGTATCACTGTCATGTCACAGGTAGACAGAGGCACAGTATACTAAACATGACATATGTCATGGCAAACTCCACTTACAATGTGTGTTGAAGGACAAACACACTCTCCAACTAGCATTAGACATGGACTAGGGCACATCGCTAGTGTTTGCAAATGTACACCTATGTTGTGGAATACACTACCAATGTTGGACAAGCCTGGTTTAAGTAGTTCATATCTGAACAGAATGCAACATGGTCAGATGTACACAACTGGCCCCTAACCAGGCTGTTGTGCTCACTATCGAAGTGTAAAGCAGTGATAGCACTAAAGCCCAGGATACTGTCCACCACAGTCAAAGAACTACCAGTACACTATACAGTACTACAGTGTTAGGTCAGTGTGAAAGGATGTTGACAACTGTATGCAAAGTATCCCATGCAAACACTGCAGGCACAGTATAATCCTGTTGTGTTCACACACAAAGCAGTTGTACAGTAACTACACAACATGACACACAACACACAGCCATAAACGGGTGATATTTGTTGAAGTTCACACTCATCCACAAATGTGGTGGGCTGCAGAGTCCAACATATGGAATGCTCACACTGGGCATGCTCACACACTTTGATAAATGAGACATATGTCAGACAACATGCCATGGGAAGGCTGAACTGGGCATGCTCACAAACTTAGGCCAAATCTCAGTTTAGCAGTTGGACACACATATCTGGTATTTGTATGTGTTATTCCAGGAACCAACCACATTACAGCAGTCTGCCCAGTGCACACAGTTAAATGACTACAGAGACATATGTGATATAGTGGCTCCCTCCCATATGCAAACATCTTCCACAGATGCACAAGTTGTTCATACAAACAGGGAATGCTATGGCAATAAAGATGTGCAAACAGTCTACCAGCAACAAATAATGTGCATTTGACAATTAAACATATGGGTGTAGAGGTCAACACTAGGCTGTTTGTCCTAGGGAATGACAGCTAAGCCAGAGTGTGCTTGGTGTCTGCCTCCCCACAGGATGTACATTCCTCTTTCTAAACACTGATGATGTCAGCACCCTATAAGTACAGCAGGAGAAAAGAAACTTTGCACTAATGTGAATAGTGTGCTCTGCTAATGCAGCTGTCACAAGTGTCATAATATGGTTAGGTAGGGGTTTGAATCCTGCAAATGCTCAGTGTGTTTTGTGAGTGAGTGGGGTTGGTGTGTGTGTAAGTCTGTGTGAAAAAATGTCCCTTTTGGCAACTGGGAAAACACACTACAGGACGCACATTCCCCTTTTTAAACACCAATGATGTCAGCACTCTATAAGTATAGCAGGAGAAAGGAAACATCCCTGTAATGTGAATAGCATTCTCTGCTAGTGTGTCCCTCACAAATGTCATAACATAGTAAGGTAGGGGTTTGAATCCTGCAAATGCTCAGTGTTTGTGTGAGTGGGGTTGGTGTTTGTATAAGTCTGTGTGAGAGAAATGTCACTTTTGGCAACTGGGAAAACACACTACAAGATGCACATCCCCCTTTCTAAACACCGATGATGTCAGCACTCTATAAGTACAGCAAGAGAAGGGAAACTTCCCAGTAATGCAAATAGCACACTCTGCTAATGGGTCAGTTTCGAGTGTCATAACATAGTCAGATAGGAGTTTGAATCCTTCAAATGGCAAGTGTGTGCTTTTGGCTGAGGAGGGCTAGTGTGTGTGAGGACAATGTCCCTTTTGGCAACTAGGTGAACAGACTACAGGATGCACATTTCCGTTTCTAAACACTGATGATGTCAGCACCCTATAAGTAAAGCAAGAGAAGAAAAGCCTTCCAATAATGTGAATAGCATGCTCTGCTAATGTGTCTGTCTTAAGTATCAAAATATAGTTAGGTAGGGGTTTGAATCCGCCAGGTGTGCACTGAGGGGTGTTAGTGTGTGTGAGGAAAATGTCCCTTTTGGCAACTAGGAGAACAGACTACAGGATGCACATTTCCCTTTCTAAACACTGATGATGTCAGCACCCTATAAGTACAGCAAGAGAAGGGAAACCTTCCAGTAATGTGAATAGCACACGCTGCTAATGTGTCTGTCTTGAGTGTCATACCATAGTCCGATAGGAGTTTGAATCCTGCAAATGGCAAATGCGTGTTTTTGGCTGAGGGGGGCTAGTGTGTGTGAGGACAATGTCCCTTTTGGCAACTAGGTGAACAGACTACAGGATGCACATTCCCCTTTCTAAACACTGTTCAGCTGAAGGCCATGGCTCTGGCACAAGTTGTCTGTTTCTATGATGCCCCTTTGGAAGATGCTTGTGTCAGCTGGAGAGTCGATTATGGTGGCCAGTTCGCAGTCATCTGCATATTTGGTCAGCCGCAGTCCATCCATGTTGGCCTGTACCTCCAATAAATATATACCAAACAAGAGAGATCCCAGGACTGAGCCTTGTGGGACACAACTCGTAACTGGTTTGGAGTCTGTCATGGCTCCAGCAATTCTAACCATGTGGGTTCTGTCCTTGAGCCACTGTGCAATCCATCTAGTGACATAGGGGCTTATATTTAAGCTGGTGAGCTTCTCTAGAATGCCCAAGTGGAGTATTGTTGTGAAGGCTTTTGCAAGGTCCAGGTAGGCTGTGTGAACCACCTTCCCCTCGTCAATGGCCTTGGTGACTGTTTCAAAGAAATCAACCAGGTTAAACCTGGTAGTGCTGGTGTGCTCTCAGTAGCCCTGAACCGGGCATCTGTTACTGTACAGATATCGATGTTCTCCATGCCAAGGAGTGTTTTGGGTGCATGCATCTGGAGGTTTAGACTTCTGGCATTGGGTAGCATTACTCTTAGTTTCTTATCCCTTGTGATACCTATGAAGGTGGGTTTGTCATTTGAGCCTTGCCTAACATAGGCACTATGGGGGTAGCAAGAGCCTTTGCCAATATCTGAAAGCCCAGGGGTGACAGGTGCAGGCCGTCCCTAGCGAAGCAGGTAGTTCAACAGAAGATGAATATATGAAGGTGTAGTGCCTGTGATTAGTTAGCAGTAGCATATATGACTGCTCACGTGGACACATGCCAGGTAAGTCATATGCACTGTGTCACAGGCAATGTACATGTGAACAGGACAAACAGTGACATCCTGTCAAGTGGGACATGGGCATACATATAGTAAGCTATGCAGATGGCACTAGGAGTCCACAGAAGCTCTATAACTATGCATTGCAGGTGTGATCAGTATTCCAGGGTAATTGCAAGCAAACATGCATGCAAACAAAGCTACAGTAAACAGGGCTGCATGTAGTCCATTGTACCACAAACAAGCTGTACCAGTTCTAGTAGGTAACACTGCAAATATGCAGGCACTATGCACATGTACATGGACATACATGGGTCAGATGGCTAGGGTCCAGTCTCAGTGCACACAAGTGTACAGACCATGTACTGTCAGGATGTACAATAACTGGATGGAAGCCCATGTGCTCATACCTGCAGTAATACACATGTCAAATAACAGACACTGAGCCTTCACTCAGTGGTTCCATACTTAGTAGGATGTATGCTACCTGGCCTGCCACCATAGTATCCCTGACACATATGGGCACTCTCCCTCCTGTGATAGTTAGTTATGTGTGTTGGGGCTGTCTAGCATGGTATGAGATGTGAGCATGCAGTGCTAGGGTGCTCCTGTGTGTCCTGTACCAGTCATGTAGTACTGCACACATATTAACATCCTCAAACATCTGCATTGCAGAGTCCAGTGTGGGCAACATGCCACTTGCAATTTACATGTCCATCATTGTGTATTACTACATTCATTACCTTATCCCCTGTGCTACCTATGTATGTAGCCTTCTGTTGACATCATTACCACCAGTATGCCAACATGTGCAGATGATACACTATGGTACTTACCATGGGTGTAGACAACAGGACATGACAATCACACACTTACAGCATCAGGCATGCTGTGATATACCCCAATTAATTCAGCACACAGTACTGTTAACAACATGATACTATTACTACACATCTATGTGGTCACCCTGTGCATCAGCAACATGTTAACCTGTACCTGCACAGTTGTTACAGATTGCAGGAGGTGGCACAGTTTCATCATATGCACAGGGTGTGAACATGGTATGCCTGAGTCAGCCACCGATACCACCAATTGACATGTATGTGTATGTGTGTTGATGAGGGACAGCAGTAGAAGGTGGGGCAATGTTGATGCAGTGTGTGCGTGTATGCGGTAGCCCTAGGTGTTGTCAATTCGCATGTGTGTATGGATGCACACAGTTCCACCTCATGGCTGCCATATACTGGTGTTTGTGGACAGCCACAGACTGTACCTGCCAGGTCATACAGATCAGTGTCTCTGGCCACGGACACGGTACCTGTGCGTTGCAGGCATGCTACGGACCATATCCGGTACCAACCCAGACTGGGTACTGTCATCAGAAGCAGGTGTTCGTTGAATGGACACAGATCCCTGTCGGGCTTGGCCAGAGCCACGTGCACGTGGTCTCCTGGGGCAGTCTGATGACAGCACAGACCCAGCATTGCTGGGGCTGCTGCTGGCACTACGGGGGCGGCCGCGGCCCTGCTGTCATCCGCGACGACTGCCAGCTGCTGCTGTTGCTGGCATACGGCCATGTCGATGCCTCAACCGCCCACCATCGCCCTGGCTCATGGACATGTAGTTGTGGAACCGGTCTAATATGTCCCCACAATGTCTGTCTATGACATTGGTGAAATCACGGATGGCAGACGCAATGTCACACATACTGTCAGTCATGGCTGTGCGACATGCTGTCAGCTCCCTCAGACCCTGTCTGGTGTACCGTTCCATACGTGAGTGTGCCTGCATGACAGCCCGAAACATAGCTGAGGTTGTAAGACCTCTGTGGGCATGTCTGACAGGGGCAGTACACCCATGGATGCTCCCACGACAACTCCTGGACATCTGTCTGTGTGGTACCATCTCTGGGCCATGCCCATGGCTGCTGTGTGGGGCGGGATGTGCCACAGATACCACATGACCCTGGTCAATGCCCACTGTATGCTGTCCATCACCTAGGGACATTGGTGACAAAGGGTGTATTGGCAGGATAACTGTGCGCATTGATGGGGTCGACAGCTGTGTACTGTCAATCGGCTGACCAGTGGCGGACCCTGGCATACTTTCCTGTGCCATTACACAGATGTCATCATTATCAGTGCCCACAGCACCTGATTCAGGTTCCCTGCTAAATGACACCAGAGCAGCAACAGTACCTGTGGGAGGGAAACAGGAAACACAGTTTACAATGTCTACACATTACCAGTGATGCACACATGCACAAATGCACACATGCACACATGCGCAAATGCACACATGCGCACATGCACACATGCACACATGCACAGGTGCACACATGCACACATGCACACATGCACAGGTGCACACATGCACACATGCACACATGTGCACATGCGCACATGCGCACATGCACACATGCACATGCACACATGCACACATGCACACATGCGCACATGCACACAGTTTCACACAATTGTACAGTACTCAGTATGCGTGATATCAACACACAGACACAGACACACTACATGCATACAAAAAGCACTACTATGTGAGCCAAATAGTACTATTACTATCAACACTATTACAGGAATTGTTAATACACACTCACCAGCATGGATAGGCTGCATTGCTGTTATACCAGAGGGCCCTGCAGACGTGAAGAAACTAATGTCAGTGGGCACAACTGTGCCATTGTTACTGAGTATGATACAGGTCAGTAGTACAACAGTTGCCTTTCACAGGTCAGCTGCTAATATTGAGGATATCACACTTGCACATTAAATACTATGATGACAGCTACAAACCAAGGACACACCTCACACATGCATTAACTACCAGTGTACACAACAGTCAACTATACATATGGCATATTACCTGCACGTTCACTGTCTTGCTGCTGCGTGGCTCCAGCCTCAATCATAATGCATGTCTGCTGCTGTTATTGTTGCTGGCGGACTGGAGCCACTACACTCCTCCAGTCTGGTGAGTTGTTGATGTGTAGCCACCCCACCATCTGTGGCAACCTGTTGCCTGTGGATATCCGACGCACGCTGACGGACATGTCTGATTAAATCACTGCAGTGATGTCGTACCTGGCTCATATGTCCTATTATGTGTGCCTATGTCATTTACTCGACGGACAATGTCTTGCCACAGTGCAGCCCTCTCCTGCTGATTCTGACTGGTGCGGGAAAAGAGTATTGCATAATCCCGCACCAGGCTCTGGTGTATCTCCTCATCCTCAGCTGTGGAGTAGGTGGGATTCCGTGGGTGGGCCATGTACCTGAGAAAGAAAATAACCTGGTATCAGCAATATATGTCAGCAGAATTTGGCACACATACTACACATGCTACTCGACTGTTATGATACAACATATCTCACATATGTAGCATCTGTCTGTCTATTGGTGGATACACATGTAGATGGCCAGGTATCAGTGCTCAGCCAGCAACTGTGCAACAGTACCTGGCACACTCCATACGACATCCTACCAAACCCCAGCAGTCAGAACACTGATTCAGGTCAAGAGCACCTCCTCACTCTGGGGGTTTGTATCTAGGTACTGTATGGCTTACATCATCAACTACTGTTGGCTGACCACACACTGATTGCCCTGGATATACATATCCCACCTCCACCACCAGCACAAATGACTATAGTGCATAACATTACAGATACAAACTTTACACTTTGTAACAGTGACATGGTATCCTTCCAGCACACTGGGCCAGTGAGAGATACAACCCACAATGCTGACCCCTACACAATTGCTTTCTACAGACATCTCCGAGAATGCATGGCTCATGCAATCCCATATATGACCAAGACACTCTCCACAAAGGGACAGCATCCTGTCTGGTGGACCCCAGCCATAGACAGATTGTATTACAGAAGATGGAAGCTACTGCAAGACAGAGCATAATTCTATAAAGGGAGGGCATGTCTGAGCAGCACTAGTAAGGATCTATTTTCCATCATACAAAATCCATGGGCAACTTTGAGAGGGAAATCAAGAGGGACACTACAGATAACCAGAAGGCCTTCTTCAGTTATGGTAACAACCTGGTCAGGATCCATCCTCTATGCCCATAGTTAGTACACAACAACAAATATTTCACTGACACAACAGATATCGACAACATTGTGGCAGACAGGTTCAGTGCAGGTGTCACCCCGCCCTCTCCCCCAAAATAAGACATAGTTATCCCAGCTGACTGTAACCTCCCTGTCATCACAGATGTCCAGGTGAGAGCCACCCTCAGGACAGCAGAATACACAACATGAATGGGACCTGATGGTATCCCCAGTTGCATGCTACATAAACTCTGACAGGAGCTAAACACACATATAGAAGTGCTATGTAACACTAGCCTGACTACAGGATATGTACCTGTACACTGGCGCACAGCAGCAATGGTTCCACTCCACGAAGGAGGCACCTCAACATACCAATACAATACAACACAATACATTACATTACAATACAATACTATACAAGATGCTATTGCCCCTGGGACTACAGCAGCGTACTGTTCTG
>NC_056735.1:798677438-798705318 GCF_019279795.1 Protopterus annectens
GGGTGTTACAGCATGCAGTGTGGTCTGGCCATGGTGTGGGCCTTGATATCTATTAGGGTATTTGAGTATGCTGCTGAGCAGGCCCCAGAGAGTTTCAGGTTCATCTGTTATGTGCCTCATGGAATGGTACATATCAGTGGGGTACTCCCATTAAAATGTCTGGTATGCTGCAGTTGTGACTGTGGGTTAGCATGAGCATATGTATTACTACACTTTTTCTGCCATGCAAGTGATAAATACTTTCAGGACTCCATAGTTACCTTTGCATGTGTTACACCTTTCTGCCTACTGTTTGTACATTTCACATGGGATCAGTGGGGCATCCCTGTAATTCATTCACTGTTGCTATGTCTAGGCTCTTAACTATTCAAATATGGTGGTGTCAGACCTGTCATGTGTACAGATATTTGCAGGTTGTCCACATTTCTGCCTCATATTTTGATCAATATCTCATGCACACCTTTTTCTGGCAAGTCACTCTGGGCTCAAGTCAGAATATGGTGACAAACATTCAAGTTTCAGACTGCATACCCTTCCAAACATCCCACAAAGTGCAGACCCTGTTACTCTCTGAACTGTCTGCGTTTGTTGTAACATTATTTATAATGTGTCCCTGTTTTTGGGCCTTTGCTCCACATATTTTATTACTTGGTCCAGATGTGTTCCTGTAAGAGGGTGTGGGGTATGGGCAGTGCTTATCCTGCTGTGAGTATGTGTGTGGCTTGCAAGGTGCTATAGTGACATTATTACCTACTAGCTTCCAACTAGCATGGCTGTTTCTGTTCACACACTACTATTATGGAAATCCACTAGTTTTGATAGTAATTCTAAATGGCATGCTTTGTGTACTACGCATCTATATTCCCTTTACATTCATTCCTACTATTACATGATATATTTATTTTAGCACAATGTTCTCATATAAGAGTCATGGCTTAGTGGTAAGTCATGCAGGCTACGGTTTCCAAGGTCCTGGGTTCGGAACTTACAGTGGGGTTTTATTTTGCTTTTGAGCTGAGTACAGGACCTGTCAATCAAAGTGACTAAGGCACTTTTAAGCAGTTGTAACTGGGTTAGCGCTGGTTTGTGCAGAGCTCACGCATGCACACTGGCATTTAGCTCCGCGCACACAAGCGCACACCCGCTTACAACCGCTTAAACCTGTTTACTCTTGCGCACACCCGCGCTATTTTCTTTGAAAGAAAAGAAAATGGGGAGACAGGAAAGTGGTGAAAAAGGAGTCACAAAGAGGGTAAGACAGTAGGGAAACAAGCTTGGGATGTGCAGGAGGGATGTAGGTAAGTCCCATAGCTGCCCATTTCTTCATCAGCAACAGCTATGCATATGTATGTAATTTGGTGTGACAGAGAGAGGTGTCAGGACAACAATAATACTTGTTGTACAGCCAATTGTAATTGATAGGTTCCATGTCCAGTAGACATGTGTGCGGAATGGGCAGCTATGTATGGGGCGTAATTTTTTTGTGGGTACAGAGTGCCCTTTTTTTTTTTTTTCAGGTGAGGCTGGTATGTCAGGTGAAGGAAGTCGGTACAGCTGGGGAGGTAGGTTGGGTAGGTAAACAGGCAAGACAAACAAGACGCATACAGGGGCGGTGTAAGACACGTGTGGGGGGGTTACACAATTGACGGGGACGGAGGTTTGGATATCCAGAGCCCATGAGCCCACAGATGGCAACAGTGGAACTGATATCCCCACCCATAGGCAGTTGCCACTGTTCCTTCACTGCCCAGGATGGGGCTGTGCTGGGGGCTGTGTAGGCAGGGCAACAGGCATGCCCGTTAGTTGCACCACCCATGCCTTGAGCTGGCGTAGGGGCTCGAGAACAGAGTCCCGAATCTCCCTACACACCACAGTCCGGACGCTACGGAGGGTGAGTGGTGGTTCTCCTCCGGCCACACTTGCAGAGGGGGGGCGAGTACCATCCCGTGCAGTGCTTCCATCTGCAGGTGGCACAGGGCCACCGGAGGAGGGTCCGGACTCGGCACTAGTGCCAGGTGCACTCGCCAGCTGAGGTGGGAGAGGTGGGTCCGCTGGAACCCGCCTTCCCTGTCGTACTATGTTTTGCATTATGTCATGACAGTTTGGGTTAGTGACATATAATACCATTCACAATTAGTTGTAACAGCATGCATTAGTATTCCCATTAACCAAACACACAGATATTCACACCAATGAACAGCGTGCATAACACATGCATAATTTGAACAGAAATACACAGTCCAACAACATTCAGGGTTAATTGATGGCAACAGGCCATCAGGTGTGGATGTATGAACAGGGCAGATGCATCAACAGACATGCAAAAATATATATGACCCAACAGGACAAATGTCCAGGGGTGTTAATTGTGATTGCACATACCATTTTCACGTGGAATGGGTTATATGTGGTTATAGGGTGACGTGAAGAAAGTAATATTAACACCTTCGAATAACAATACATATGCTGTACATTTCTAATAGCTACAGTTATATACACACTACTGTTCTAACTACAGTTTCCTATATGATAACTATTTCAACTTGGTGATAGGACTGTTACTGCAACATCAATATACATTTTATGGTTCTTCATACACATTCATATCTAGCTTTGTTCAGTTACATCATCCTGCTACATTTGCTTTATATAGCTGTAGACAAGTGCGGATGTTTGGTATATCAGACAATCATCCTATCTGCATATTGCAGACTGAGAGCAACATATCCAGATTTTGGGATACACATTCCAGATGCAGCAATACTTTGAATAGACTTTGCTGTTTGGTTTTGAATCTCACATGCATTTCATTCTGTCTTGACTGCAGTATACTTTATTCAGGGGTTATTACTACTGTATTGCTGGATTCATGACACTTTCTCACACTCTCTCACTTGCTTTCATTTTACTATTCAGGATGGTACTTCTAGGCTTTATTGACATGTTTTACCAGTAGTTATTACAATCCTTTCCAGCAGTCTCACTTCTGTCATGTTTCAGTATTTCCACAGGGATATATTTCACACATGTGATTTCATCATCTTCTGCAGCTATACTTTTCAGCCTGCTGCAGGTTGTGTACTATTTTCTTACAGGCAGGGCATTTTTATTTCAGAATATATGTTGGACAGTTTCATGTTTAGGTTAAACTTACAGGCTGAAACACACTTTTGTAATCAAGCAATACTTGCATACACTTTCACACTGTTACTTGCAGATTCTATTCCTTACTGACTACACTGCTCTCTTTTGCTGACTGTCATACTTTTATATTTCTTTACAGTTACTGGTAATGGATTACTGACCTGCCTGATGGCGCAAACGCACCAGCCTATCGCCATAGGCTCTGCGGTTCGCAGAACGGACACCTGCAGCTGTAATATAAATGAAGTAATATTGGAATACATATCTCCATAATATCAGCTAGTTTAATTTCTTACATACATACATCCATTACCCAGGCCCTAACATAGACATACCATCCCCTAATTCCCAAACACTGAATCCCATGTCTACACCACAAACTAAACCTCCCAAATCTCTTACAATAGCTCATCTAAACATCCGAAGCATATGTAACAAACTTCCTGCTCTTCATGCCCTACTCGAAGTCCAGCAGTATGACATTCTCTGTCTTACTGAAACCTGGCTTAAACCCACAATAAAAGATAACAAAATTATCCCCCCTGGCTATAACATCCTAAGACAAGACCGCCTTAGTAAAAAAGGGGGAGGAGTAGCTATACTTTTCAAAACTGGACTGGAAATAAGTAAATCAGCCCTTACCCCACCACATGACCCTAATGTTGAACTAATTATTTCCAAACTCTGCCTAAACTCTCACAAGACTATTAATATCATCTGCACTTATCTTCCCCCAGGCAACAATCCCCCCATATTAGAAGACCTACTAAACTAGTTTTCAATAAATCTCCTTCAAGAAACAATACTACTAGGCAACTTTAATATTGATTGGAACTTATGCAAACAAGCTAATCCATCGACCATTATAAACTTACACGGATTTCATCAAGCCATTAACCCCACAACTAGAACAAATAAAATCAATAACAAAGAATCCATACTCGACTGGATCTTAACCAATTATACCCAACAAAAGTACTCAACAGGTACCCTCCCAGACGACCTTAGTGACCACTCTCTCACATACATCATTAGGCACAAAACTCATCTAACAACACCCCCCCTAATTCGCTTATCTCGCAGCAAAAAACACTTTAACCTTCAACAGTTTCAAAATGAACTCAGCTTAATCAACTGGTCACCTCTAAAAACTCTCCCAATAGATGAAGCTGTTAACCACTTTAGTAATACCTTTCTTACTATTCTCAATCACCATGCCCCCACCCGTTCTATACGAATGAAATCTATAACTGCTCCATGGCTTTCAACCAACACCAAACAACTTATCCTTAGTAGGAATAAAGCCTGGACCAAATGGCGAACCACTAAAGACTCTTTTGATCACATTAGCTTCAAACAAAAAAGGAACATGACTAAGCTTGCTATCATACAAGATAAAAAGAACTATTATACCCAGCTACAGCAATCCTCCCACCACCAACCACAAAAATTTTGGAAATCAATTAACTCACTACTATCCCCTGGCAAGGTCAAAACTCCCAACCCACTCGGCTCCTGCCCTGACTCCCCTCTACAAACAGCTAATGCATTTAATAACTTCTTTACATCAACCATACTTAAACTGGCCAACCAACAAAGCCCCGACCCCTCATTACTAGGGAACACTAGCTGCACTCCACCTCCATTTCTGCTTAAACCCATACCCACCTCCTATATTCTACACTTACTTCAGAAACTCAAACCCTCAACCCCCTCAGCTGACAAATTGCCGGCTGAATATCTCCAGCTAGGTGCTAAAGCTATTGCCTACCCTATCTCTATTCTAATCAACAGAACCATAAAAGAAAGTACTATACCCTCACTCTGGAAAATCTCCTACATCATCCCTCTCTTCAAAGAGGGCGATTCATTTGAATACTCTAACTACCACCCTATAGCACTGCTATCTCCTATTGCTAAAATAATGGAGAAATGCATCCACAAGCAGCTTTTAAATCACCTCCTATCTAATAATCTCCTAGCTACTTGCCAACATGGCTTTCGTCCCTACCACAGCACCACCACAGCCTTATTATCCTTCATAGACTCTATTAATATAAACCGGAATAACAATCTTCTTTCATCAGCATTCTTTGTTGACCTGTCAAAAGCCTTTGACATGGTGAACCACCAACTCCTCCTACATTGCTTAAAATCTCTGTCTCTCAATGATCTGGCCTTAAACTGGTTCACTTCCTATCTTCAGAATCGGAAACAAGCTGTTTTATGGAACAACAATCTTTCCGAACTTTTCCCCACCACTTTAGGAGTACCTCAGGGCTCGATCTTAGGTCCTCTTTTATTTTCCATCTTTATTAATGACCTGAATCTTGCCACCCCACTAACTCCTTGCATTCAGTACGCCGATGACACCACCATCATCTGCTCTGCCACAACCCAAGCTGACCTCCACTCACTTACTCAAAAAACTTTTACCACCATTGCACAATGGTTCTCCAATCACTGCCTTCTCTTAAACCCTAAGAAAACTAAACTTCTCCTCTTTTCACCCACACACCTGTCTCCCCCTATTAGTTTCACACTCACTTCTAACAATGGCACCCTTATCTCTCCCGACCAAACAACCAAACTTTTAGGAGTTCCTATTGACAACCTACTTAAATTTGATGTACATATAAACTCTATCATAAAAGCAACTAATAGAAAATTAGGTTCTCTCTACAGAATCAAATCTTTCTTAACACCTGAAGCAAGAACTACCATAGCCAGAACATATCTTCTCTCTACTCTACTATATGCATCCCCCATTTATACTAATCTTTCCAAACATAACATCAATAGGCTTACAACAGCCTACTGCAACATTGCCAAATTTGCCACTGCCTCTCCATATAAAACACATCACTGCCTGAACCTCCATAACCTAGGGTGGCTTGAGTTACCTCACCTAATTCAATACTACCAACTTACAATTGCCCATAAATCCCTTCACCACCCGGAAAATATACCAATGCTCTCTACTCTGATAAAACCCTATAATAACCTAAAAACCCTACGATCCTCCAATAAATTACTGATTCAAACTTTTCTAGCAAAGAATACAGCAGGTGACTCTATCTTTTCAAACTCAGTTGGTAAAGTTTGGAATCAACTTCCTCCTGACCTTATAGCCCAAACTTCTATCACACTATTTAAAACTCAACTAAAACATTTTCTAACCAATCACTGGCTTTGCTCATGCAATTTCCCTAGCTGAGCACATACCTCCTACCGTCTCCTGCACCCTCTGCACTGCCTACCAAACTCTATTTCTCCCACTCTTTTTCATTTCTACCAATGAAATTGACTCGATGAACTAAAAACTATTATTTTCTACTTACTCTTCTTTTAGCCTTCAATCTACTTAACTACTGATGTCTTTATTGTATATACCTGTACTGAAGAAATGTAATATTCTATGTATTCTCTTACTGTAAAGCTTGCCTAAATGCCGGTTTTTGATGTGTCTTAAATTCCCTATGTATTTCGAATGCCTGTTTTAGTTATGTTTTAAACTGCCTATGTACTTTGAATGTACTTTTATTACTTTGCATTAGATAGTGGAGGTTTTCTCCTCGGGCCTCCACTGAAAATGGACATGTATCCAGTTGGACTAGCCCGGTTAACAAATGTAAAATAAATAAATAAATAAATAAAATAAACATAATTACATGTTACTTACTCAGTAGTGGGGCGTTGGGTGTTTGCCGGGCCTCCTGGATCCAAAGGTTCAGTTGGTCCTGCTTGTGTCTCTTCAGGTCCGCATGGTGGTGACGGACCTGTTCACCAGTCCTTGGAATCCCTGTGGCACTGGTGAGATCATGAGCCAACCAGTCCCATACCTCGGCCCTGTATGCTCCCCAGTGGACCTGGCCCTGCATGAGTTGGGCCTCATGATGATGGACTAGGAGCCAGACCATGTACCTGGACTCCTCAACACCCCACCTCTGCACTTGAAAGCAACTACCCTCTCCTACTCCTGTCATTCTGCCTGCAGGTCAGTTCTACAATTGTTGATGCTGTGTATTCCCGCCTATGGGGCGTATATAGCCCGTTTTTCCCGCACATATCTGTGATTGGCCATTTTGGAATTGTATCAACTTCAGTAAACCTGCATTGTCATGCTCTAGTTTGTATTCATTCCTATATATTAGCTATTATTGCATTTAGAGGTACTGCTGTCATGCCTTAGTGGTTCTGTACCTTGACTATGGTGTATAGTATCCTGGGTTCAAAAGTGGCCACTGATTTTTATTTTTCAAGACTGTTTAGACATGCTGAGGGGTGTGTCTGTGTAAAGGCAGTTTTGATACGGCTTGCTCAACGTTGCCCGTCGGTTAGCTTGTTTGTGCGGCGCGCAGCTCTGTGCAAACGGGATACGCTGGTTTAAGCCTCATTTGGCTATAGGCACGCATATTACGCTCAGCTCAGTTAGGGGCACATAGATTTGGCGTGTTAAACCACTGCTCAGCTACGGGCACTCATTTTGCACCAGTTAAACCACTGCTCACCTACGGGCAGATGCACTCACCGTGTTAAACTGTAGCTCAGCTATGGGCACATATGGCATTTTTTATTGTTTTGTTACCTCACATTTCTTCAATATAAATGGGCTATTTCATTACATTTTACATAAAATGTGATTTTATGAGTACATATTTGTCAGGGACTTGTTTCCTGCTTATTTTGAAAAAAAAAAAAAAATTGGTGTTGTGGAGGCTTGAACCATGAATGCCTGCTTTTCAGCCAACATCTCTACCGCTATGCTATTGCTTCCTCACTTATTTTGCATATTTAGTTCTTATATCCTTTCCCACTGACTGCTAACTGTAGCTGCGCTACGGACACGCCCACGCAAACGAGCGCACTCACGGTTAAACATCTTTACAATTTTAAAAAAAATATAACATGTTCATTTATATATATTTTATGTTCATAGTCTGTGGGGGCATGTGTTGTGTAGTGTTTATTCACATTTCCGTGGACTCTGCTGTGGGTGTTTACTTTGGGCACTTTTACACTTCTGGGGGCGTGTCCGCTTGCAGGGCTCAGCCTACGGACACGCCCCCTACTGTCTTACATGGACCGTGTTAGACTTAGGTGTGATTCAGCATGCTCTCATGAATATACAGAGCATGCTGACATCACCCCGTTTAACTGCAGCCTCCGTGTAAGAGTTATAACTCTTACATGGAGGCGTCGTGAATCCTGGGGCAAGTCTTATGGAATCAAGCCCTTCATGTTTTTTTTTTTTGCACGTTATACTTGAATATAGAAACTGGCCCTTGAACCTTAACCTTCAAAGACTAAATTGACTTGCCTTCAATGAAAGATGGCTTTAATTTGGACAGTCCTTGTTATATTTAATTTGCAATCATATTCAGTTTTACAACAATATTGTAATTTACTGCCTCTAATACTTTAATTTTCGTCTTATTTTTTAGCTTTAATAAGGATGCAGTGTACATTTTGCTGATCTAAGCCAAGACTTCTATAGTTTATTATACTTGTTTTACTGCATTTGTTTGCATCACTTACATGATGCAAGACTGTTTCTGTCTCTGCTTTATTTATTTTGATTTCATTTTTTTATGTTTATTCTGTGGGTACTATCTTGCTGTCACTTTTCTTAACATTTGTGTAGTGCTGTTTATATTTCTACTCCGACAGGTTAATCTCTTCTAAATTCCTTCCTTAGCTTCTCTACTTTTGTGTGTGTGTGATGTGTGTGTGTGTGTGTGTGTGTGTGTGTGTGTGTGTGTGTGTGTGTGTGTGTGTGTGTGCGTGTGCGTGTGTGTGTGTGTGTGTGTGTGTGTGTGTGTGTGTGTGTGTGTGTGTGTGTGTGTGTGTGTGTGTGTGTGTGTGTGTGTGAGAGACTTTTACAGACTATCAATTCCTCTTCCATTTCTTTTATGTTGTGTTTACCTTAGCTTGTATATTATCTAGGGTCCATTTCTGTAAGGCCTTGCAGCTCATTATTATAGGATTTGCTTTTATGCATCTTGACTGCCTTATTTAAGTTATTCCTAGGTTTCATTTTTCTACACTTGGTTTATTAAGTAATACCTAACATTCTGTGCGTATCTCTTTTAAATTCTAAAGTGGTTCCAGGTTTGTATGTTTTCTATGTACTCGCTCCTTCCTACTCACCATTGGCTATAGTATTGCATATGTATATTTTCCTTACCAGTTTGCTTGGGAATAGTATTCTATATTTAAGCAGACAACCCCCCTTGCTGCTTTATGTTATTAATTTTTGTAACATTCATGCTATCTGGCTTGTGATCTGTAAAATGTTCTTTTTTCCATATTTTTTTTGTTTATATTTCTATGTACCATGTTCACTATATTTAAACTTTTTCATTGCTATTATAATATTATTGTCTCATCAGAACCAGTTCTTATATTTTATAACTTTATATTAATATGACTGTTGTAACTAATTTTGTTTTTTATTTTATGACTGTTTGCTATTTTATCTCTCACCTTCTCTAAACTCCTATTATGAAGCCATGTAGATGTCTGAGTACTTTATGCAGGTACAGGGGCAATCAGGGGAGACAAGATACTTCCAGGTACATCTCTGTAAGGGTCTTTTTTACCTCTATCACCCTGCCAGGGAAGAAAAAGCTTAAGGATATGTGCCTTGTTTTCATCCAGGTAGCACCCTGAATTCCAATCCCTAGGTGAATGGAAGCCATCCTCCTATGACCCACTTTTGTTCCTATACACTCATTTTAGGCCTGTTCATAACAAGCCTATAATTGTTTCAGAGCTACTGAATGATATTAGGCTTTCATTTAATACAGAAACCTGGCTTGGTCATGACTTTGTTTACATTTGTCAGTAGCTATACTGCATTCTTCTCAATTATCCAGGGGCTTAGACAGGATAGGATTAGGGATGGCATTGCCATCTGTTATAGCCCTGTATGCTACAGCTATTGTGGCTGCTGCTAAGATGATCATCCCTTTTGAATATGTTCTTGCAGGAGGAGAAAAATGTATGTTTCTCCTCACTTATCATGTGTTTATGAGAAGACTTTCATACTAGTTTGAGTTCCCTAGCTATCTTATCAACTCATTACTCTGTCACCAATATAATGTTATTCTTGGTGACTTTAAAGTCTTGGATAATGATGAATCTCTGGTACTTGCATGATTTGGCTGTATTATAAAGGAATTCAGATTTACTCAGGTTATTACCTCTGTCATGCATATATTCACACACATCAGACTTGATTTTCCAACTGGATGTGAAGACATTTTACTGTTTGTTGAACCAGGTTTAAATTTCGTGACTTCTTCCCTGCTTTAGCATGGAGACAGCATACTTTAGTTCTTATGATCTTGAACTGAGGGAATTCAATATTACAAATCATGTCTTTGGTCACCTACACTCCTTCAGTTCTTTCCTGTTGAAGTTGTTGGTTTCTCTCTGCCCTGATAAGGAACTATAACATGTCTATTTCCTCAACTCTTGATAAGTTACTTCTTTGTCATGTATACCCATTCTTCAAAAAGGAGCAGAAGCCATCATGGACCAAGAGTCCTGTGCTCTGAGATGACTGTGCCACTTGTTGAATAGTTATTGAAGTTATGGAAGTGTATGGAGTATAAAACTTAATCTGGACAGTCACTGTGCAACATAATTAACAGATTTTGCTCATATTATATCAAGCTTCCTGTTCAGAAAAATTTAAGTAGCACTTAAGTAAGCAAAGAGTGGTACACAGACTGTGCAACATAATGTAACTCAACACACAATGAGCCTTACCATCTCAACAAAATGGATTTTTTTGTGGCAAGACACTATTATCAAATCTCTGTTCCCTTGTACATATCATGGTCAGACTACCATAGTTACAGAAAGGGTATTTTCATCTTCTTGCATAGAACTATTCCTGGTTAGGGCAATCTCTTAACTATGATTTCAGACATGCACTCCATGACTTAACAAGTTGATCCATGTCCATCTAGACTGTTTTAGGCTAACTCAGATGCCAAGTTCATTAATCTATCATATAGTTGTGATACGTCAGGCAACAATAATCAGTAAATTAACAGAAAAAGTGAAGATTTTGACAAAGAATTGCAGGGGTTAAAGGACTGATTTCTTGCAAGAAATTATCATTTGGAGATAGTCAACAAAAATATTGCTTCTGCCTACAACAATAGGAATATTTTAGTTGATTTGTCCAGTAGATAGTGCCCAAAGACTAGGAATAAATAGTCCTGTGGCATGAGTTGAATTAGATCTGTGTTACTACTTATATTTACTGTTGCTTCTAAAGCAAACAAGAATGTTGTCATACAACATTGGAAATATTTGAAAGCTTTTTCTACAGTACTAAAGATTTGTAGAGAGAATTTTTTCTTCACCAATTTCACAAAAAAAATCACAAAAAGCTACTAATTTGCGTAATAGATTTGAAAAATAATCAGGTAGTTTAAATGTATGAACTTTAATTGCTGTTGATTCATTCCTGATGGCCTTTCCTTTACCATTCCACTAACAGAGAAAACTTATAACTCAACATTTTTGAATTGTACGTTAGTCAATGTTGTTTTCTGGATGTGGTGCTTTTTATTTGAGTTGTGCTACCAGAATGTTAAATAACAGAGTATATGAGCATATATATGTGATTAAGACCATAGATTAAAATGATGCAGTCTCTAAACATACAAAAGTTGTCCTACATATAAAAGGATGCTGTTGTTTGCTTTGAACTATGAAAACAGATAATTAGAGATAGTTCATAGGTTCATGAGTTTTTCCTAAGCTTATGGCCAAAGGAGAACAAGAAGACGCTCAACCATATCACCCAATACTTTCAGAGACTATGCACCCCCACAAGCAGACTTTCTCCTTATATTCCCAATCTGCTTGATAGGTAAGTGTAGCCTATTTAAGAAACAGAGTATAATTTGTGTTAGATATCAGTCACACCTTTTTGTGTTGTTAATGTGGTTTTACAAGTATAGGTTTCTAAAATGGGTGTTTGTTTTAGCACTGGTTCTATTTATGTGAAGGAGTTCAGACTGATGGGTCATACATATCCTGGGAGGTTAAGAAAAGAAAACTCATCAAGAGTCTATATGAGACTGAGGAACAGTGATTTCAGTCTATCAGTAGATAAAGGTAGTGAGACCTGAGATCTTTGTGATAAGGAAATGTTGAGGTCTCTCAAGTTGGTTTAGGTACTTAGTAAGGTAATGATTGGCCTAATAAGTGATGAACAAAAGTGGAACTATAACTTCTTTGGACATTAATGAGATACCATAAAGGATGTGTTGTGCAAAGTAGAAGGATATTCTAAGCACCAGAGAGACATATTGGTCAACACAGAGTTTGTTATCAAAGCACATACAAAAGTCCCCGATGACTGTGTCAAATTTAAGTTGAATTGTTATCTGTATGATAAACAGAACTGATGCTAGACTTCCAAAGAGAAACTAGGCTGCATTTTTTGGTGTTGAGGGTAAGACCATATTTAATAGACCAAGCATTTATTTGGTCCCGACCTTGCCAGAGAATTTGAGTATCACTATGGTATTTGATAACCACTCCCAATTTTCAAACATCAGTCAGCAAACTTGGGTATCTGTAATTTGTTAATATTGGCTTTTATGTCATAAAAACATATAGCAATGAGAAGAAGACCAAGGGCAGAGCCCTGTAGAACACCACTGGTGGCATAATAATGTTGAATCTGAATTAGATGTGAAGGAATTCAAATGTCAGTTGTTGTTATATACATCAAGATTTGCATTTAAGGTGGAGATGGGATTACATCAAAGATCAGCTCTGAGCTCTTTCTTATTTGCAATGGTGATGGACAGATTGACAGACGAGATCAGACAGGAGTCCCTGTGGGCTATTATGTTTGCAGATCACATTGTAATTTGTAGTGAGCATAGAGAACAAGTTGAGGAGACCCTGAAGAGGTGTAGATATGATCTAGGGAGTAGAGAAATGAAGGTCAGCAGGACTAAGACTGAATATATGTGTGTGAATGAGCAGGAGGACAGAGAATGGTGAGGATGCAGGGAGTAGAGTTGTTGAAGGCGGGTGAGTTTAAATACTTGGGATCAACAGTTCAGAGTAATGATGAGTGTGGACGAGAGTCAAAGAAGGGAGTACAGGCAGGGTGGAGTGGGTAGAGAAGACTGTCAGGAGTGGTTTGTAACAGACAGGTGCCAATAAGAGTGAAAGGGATGGTTTACAAGATGGTAGTGGGACCAGCTATGTTCTATGGGATGGAGACAGTGACACTGATGAAAAGGCAGGAGTCAGAGCTGGAGCTGGCAGAGTTAAAGATGTTAAGATTTGCACTGGGTGTGATGAGGATGGACAGGATTAAAAATTAGTATATTACAGGTTCAACTCAGTTTGGACAGTTTTGAGACAAAGCCAGTGAGGTGAGATTACATTGGTTTGGACATGTGTTGAGGAGGGATGCTGGGTGTATTGGGAGAAGGATGCTAAGTATGAGGTCCCAGGTAAGAGGAGACGAGGAAGACCTAAGATAAGGTTTATGGATGTGGTAAGAGAGGGCATGCAGGTGGTTGGTGTGACACAGCATGATGCAGAGGACAGGAAGAAATGGAAACAATTAAACTACTTTGACAACCCTAACTGGAGCAGCCAAAAGATAAAAGGAAGAAGAAGACCAGGCTTGACTGAAGCAACAAATTTTAAATGTTTGATTAAAGCTAAAAAGTGAAAACAAAAAAAATATTTTTAGTGCAAATTAAGTTAATGAAGAAAATATATGCAATTGTTTCTTTTTAGTGATGTGATAAATGTAATCGATCCTTTTCAATTTTTTTTTTGCAAGATTTAACGTCTATGTGTAAGATGAGAGCAGTTACTGATAAACACTGCAGCTTTCCTTGTTTGCTACTGCAAGTGATTAGCAATTTGTTTTGTTATATTTTAGTTAGTAAATGTCTCTATTCTGTTCGACTGTCTTTGGAATTTACATATTAGAGACATCCATAAGGTCTCGGGGATTCCCAGACACAATGAAGGAAACTGTAATTGCAAAATGCTTAAGAAACCATCTTTGTAAGCGATCGTATGTCATAATGCATAGCAATTCTCTGGCATTCCTTTTCTTGGTTTCTTATCTGGGAGAGCTGTACATGCACCACTTGCATCCTGTTTTACATTAAGTGGAATTATGGACCCTTATATATCTGGGTTTCAGTCTCATTATAGGAGTGAGTCTACTGATATCTGAGTAATAAATGACCTCCTGATGGTCTAAAATTAATGTGTTTATTCTCTTTTGGTTCTGCTTGATTTCTGAGAAGAATTTCATGGCATGGTTTATGACACTTTGATTAAATAGTTGAGGTCTTATATAGGTTTAGAGGTGTTTACTAGGCTAATGACTGCAAGGGCATTTTAAGCCTAGCCATGCATCCCAGATCTCTGACAAGTTCTCATAATCTTGATAACTGTAAGCATTGACTTGGGAGATTAAACATGTACAAGCAAGGCCCTGAGAAATGAATCATTTACAGGCTGTCTGTGTCTAATAGAGACACAGGTATCAAACCAGGGATGATTTTCCTGTCCCCCATCCAATTGTTGAAGTGGCCTAATGGTTAAGGTGTTTACCTTACAAACACAAGGTGCAGGGTTTAAGTATCACAAGGGATAATTAGCTAGGCTTAAAATGGCTCACAAGAGCAGTCAGCCTAGTACTACTCTATGAATCTATAGGGTGGGGAGGGTGGCTTAATGGCTAAGGTGTTTGTCTTACAAACACAAGGTGCAGGGTTTAAGTCTCACAAGGGATAATTGGCTAGGCTTAAAATGGCTCACAAGGGTAGTTAGCTTCGTATCGAACTAAGAACCTATGAACTCTTGAATTGGGTTTGGTAGGGACTCAGGTTCACATGGATGGGGAGCCTGTTCCAGAGAAAGGGCAGTCCCTAGGATACATACTTGTTTCTCTAGCAAGTCCTATTTATATCACAGGCAAGGTTTAAGACTTTAGAACTGGTAATGTAAACTGGTAAACTTTTGCTGTTTGTTTATGGATATGAAGGAGGTCCATCAAAGTGGGGTCTGACAATGCCTTGTAAGCCAGGAATAGATCTCCCCTTAACAGCCTGTAGGAGACAGAATATAGGGATAAGGCCAGGAGACAGTCTGCATAGGACATGTTACCTATACCCTGTATTCTTTCAGTGAGGAACCTCTGTGGACATTCCAATTGTTGGATATGTTTGTTAGGTACATAGCAATGCGGGCAATGTACTCAAATGATGCATTTGATAAATGCCGAATACAGCAGCAAAGTGATTTCCTTGGACCTAGATGCCATCCCTTTGTTTATAAGTTACTCAACATAGAATGATTTCCTCACTACTTAGGCACATGATGGCCGAAGGCTAGATTATTGTCTATGTGTGCCCCAAAGTCCCTGAATATTGGGTCAACTCTTAGGGTATGTTGTCAATGTGATAGTTACCAAGGGTGGATGACTTCCCAAATGATACTATTATGCATTTCTTGGCATTTAGTTTTCAGCTATGTCTCAGAAACCAGTTATTTGTCTGTGTCAGCTCTTCCTGGAGAACATTTGTGCCAGTGGGAGATTCAATGACAGCTCGTAATTTGCAACCATTTGCAAATTTAGTCAGCCAGAGGCCATTGACATTGGCATTGACTTCAGAGAGGTAAAGGCCAAAAGGGATGGCCCCTGGACAGATTCCAGATGGACTAGACTTTCGACTGGCCTCTTTGTAGAGGTAGACTCCCCATTTCTAACTTCCTGGGTCCTATCAGTGAGCCAGCTACCCATCTGTCAGGTAACACAAGAGTTTGTAACTAACCTCTTAAGTTTGTCAACAATGCCCGAGTGGGGCATTATTTCAAATGCCTTGGCCAGGCCAAGGTAGGAAGTGTGAACTATTTTATGCTTATCCTTTGCTTTGATGACACTCTCACAAACGTCCACCAGGTTGAATAGGCATGACCTGCCCTTGACCCACCAAACAATCTGGGTCTATTGTCTTGAGGTTTGCTACATCATTATTGATCATTTCCATGATAAGTCTTTCCTGGCTTTGCATATGAGACTAGTGAGACTTATGAGTCTACAGATGGTCCACCTTTGTGCAGAGGGATGACTGTTACTGTTCTCCATCCATGAGGCATGAAACCTGTTTAGAGGCTACAGTTAAATACCTATGTAAGAGATCCTGATATGTCATGCTTCATGCTATTTAGAAGGCATCCTGAAATATTGTCTGAACCTACTGATGTAGTGTTTTTGGCCTTAGAAGAATCGTTAAGGACTTGTTCCCTAGTGATAGCAGTATGAGTTATATTTAATGGTATTTCCTGAAGGTGGTTGAGGGGGAGGGAAGTGTAAAGTTTGAGCTGAATTTGTCAGCCAGTAGGTTTGCTATATCTTCTGGTTCTGGTTAAGTGTAGGTGACTCCATTAACAATGTTTTGTAGTTGTCCTTGGCCTTAGATGAAAAATGTACTTCAAATTTGACTTCCGTATGCACTATTTGCCTGCTGAGTTGTTTGTTTATTCTGATGAGAGTGCTTTTATGCTGCTGGGTGCTGCACCTCCTAATTTTTGACATGATTTTCAGTAAAGTAGTTCTTACAGTATTTTTTCTCCCATAGCACTGATTGTTTTTAATCTGTCTGATGGCCATACTAAGAAAGAGCATTCGGTTTTAAAGTCTTCTGCTCCATACCTCGTGGATTGTTGAAGTCTACAGGAATCAACAGTGAACATGTATCTATCAATCTGTTTGTGGTTTCATTGTGAAATTTGATTAGAAGAGATTCAGCTAGTATTTTGATGCCACCTGGCTTTACCTCTCTTTCCCTCAGGATGATTTAATGAATTTTTATTACATCAGTGATGATTTGGAATCCACTTCCAAATCTGAGGTCATGACACTCCATGCACCCTTAGAGTTTCTCTGGCTGCACCCTTTCTATTATATTATATCTATTATGGTAAGGTTTGAATTCAGATACATATGCCACTGGATAGTTAGTTGGTGTCTCAAGACCAGGTGTCAACTGCAGTAAAATCATTATGTTTCCAGTTATGGATTATCTCTAGAAATAGTCATATCCCTCCACAATAGTTCATGCACTACATTTGATTTACCATAAGTTCTGTAATGCCCTTGATGTGGGATTTCCTGACTCTAAGCCTAACCATTTATAACTGATGTAAAACTCTGCTGCCAAGCTACTTATACATGCCTGCTCTGGTGATCATGTATTATCTCTAGTTCTATGTTCATGCTATTTTCAAAATAATGGTGCTGATATATTTGCCTTTACATTATTTTGGTCCCACTGTCCTGTAAGAGCACATAGTGTCAAACTGCCATCACCAAGAATGGCATTCTGTATCTCACACCTGGGAACTCTACTTTCATGGTGACGGAGCCTGTATTCCTCAGTGCCTTTCTTCTACAGAGCTTTGGGGACAATTTTATTTGTGGTGACTTTCATTGACACTAAGTTTGATCATTCATGAGTTTTCTGTTAGTATTTTTGTTCCAGGTCACATTCCACCAAATTTTCTTTGCACATTCCCTAACACATACAACTTTAATGGTGGAAGTATTGCTTGATCAAACTAGGTTTTATTCATGGTCTTCAGCATTCATGTATTTATTTTATTGTTTTTATTTATTGTTGTATTTTAAGCTAGTTGTCTTAGCATAAAACAGAAGCTGGAACTATTTACTGAACCACTTACATGTTCAAAGAAGGGTAATATGTGTATTTATAAACACATGCAGATACAAGTGAAAGGAAAAATTATGCTTCATTTTGGAATTGAACCAACCACTTCAAAATATCAAATTCCTTACTATGCAAATGTAACAACTGAAACAACTTAAACCTGGAGATCATACCTCTCAACCCCTTGCAGCAATAAATCTGGACAAAGCCATAGCTAATGGGGGGACAAAGACCAGAAAATAGGGACAATTTTGAAATATCACTCTTACAAACTAAATTTGAAATTTGATACTTTAACAGGTTGTGCATTTGAATGAATTTTCTGGATGATATGAAGTCTGAAACTTAGATCTATGCTATTATTTCTGGACTTAAATCCTCAATGATTTGTCAGAAAAATGCAATTTTATGAGAAACAAACCAAAAATATGACAAAGAAATCTGGACATTCTGCGAAAGTCTGGACAGTTGAGGGGCATTTTGCTGATTTATAAGTATGTTATCACAGCACTATAATACACAGCCAAGAAGTTACAAAAATAATTACATAGCATTACTGCCCAAGAGTCTGTTGTTCATAAATTAAAAATATATCAAGACAAAGGGAGAACATAGTTGTTTACCTGTTTGCTTATTTCACAAGCTTATTTCACAAGTTTTGCAATCTAAGAAAGTACACTCGTCTAACCGGTAAATATTGTCTGATACAACTCTGGATAAAAGATTAGCTATGTACACAAAATTGCTGTTAAATAAAATGCACAATATATACAACATCTGGACTTTTAAGAAGACCTGTAATCTCTTAATTATTATGTTTCACTGGAATATAAGACAATCAGGGATTTTGTATGCAGCAGTCTATGCATCCAAGTACCAGGTCCAGAAATTATTTGTGTTATTTGAACAATGATCTTGCCTTTGCTGAAACTAGTTGCATCTTGCAAGCTATGTGTTCTTTTTCTAGAACTGTTTTTTTTCTTTGCTGTTATGTCTTTTTTGAAGGATTTCTACCCTTCATAGCCTTTGTTACAAACACTGTTTCATTACTTGGATGTGTACAGAATTTCATAATTATACACTCTGTTAAGGTCTAGTGATTACACCACTAGCAACCTATGTGGTATATTGCACTTAGGAAACAGGCTAGCCTTTTTTTCCAAACATTATTTGCCCAATTGACTTACATTTTATATAAGAATTACAACACAAGTCTAATGATGCATTAGAAAAAATGCTAGTTATGAAAGGAAGTCCACATCAGCATAAATTTAAACAAAAACTGTAAAATTACTGATACGCTGATTCTGAAAATAACATAAAATTATGCAAAGTTAGTTTGACAATTTTATAAAAAAATATCATTTAGAATCTCATTGAGATGGGCCACCATGTTCACCATCTTGAAAATGTAACAAAAATGTAAAGAAAGGGTAGAAGAATATTTACAGCATTTAAGCTAAGAAAGATAACAAAATCTTGCCATGTATAGTATGGAATAAGACAATTGCTCATTTTAAGTTTCAAACCCTGCAAGCAGTGCCTCACAGATGTGGCAGAAATAAATTTATTTAATATGCTTGTTGTCCCTTGTCTAAGTGCTAGATCTTTGTGGAACACTGACTCAATGCAAGGCCATAACCTAATCACTGAGTACTAATCCTGACATCTAGAGATCAACTGTCTGCCTTTATCACAGTTACTTGGAACCAAGTAGAAAATGAAGATTCTCAGGATCATGAAATGGTAATATATTTTGGCTCGCTAAGAGAGATGGAAAGGATATTCAGTGCTTGCAGAGGAGAAGTATGCAGAGTTATTCTATGCAATTCTTTTCACATTCTGACATGTGCAGTATGCAGTGCATTATAGGTGTATTCCTAGTCTCTAAAGGAGATCACATTAAAGACAAGCACTGCCCAGTCACTCTTCAGGAATCAAAAACCTCCATTGGATATACAACTTTTTCCCATTCATTTGGTCCTGCAGCATGCAGAGCCATTCCAGAATGGGGCAGTGAGGATGTATACAAAACTTCTGAGTCTGTACTGGTGGAGCAGTTAGAAGCAAAAGGTGTCAGTAAGAAAATAGGAGAATTCATTGTGTTTGCAGGGTCATGTGAGGTTATCAGTCTCATGTGGGATGTGTGCTGAATTAAAGTCTGTTCCATTTCATTTTGATGGCTTCAGGATGTTATCTTTTTTTTTTTTTTTTTTGCATTTTATTAAAATTCTAACAATGTCTAATGATTTTTATGGTTTTCAAAATGATGAATCAGTAAGAGTAGCAATACCAGTAGCGAGGTAAGTAGTTCACACAGCTGATTGCATCTAATGAGTATTACTAACTGGACAGTGACCATTTCTGCATTCAGACCTTTACTGTATCATACAAAGACCCCATACACACACACAAACAAATACATGCAAGCAGGAATAGTGAAGTCACACAGCCAGTTTCTCCTAGACAATGTCAATAAATGCAAAGTGTCCTTTATTATTAAAACTTAACTGATTATAACATAAATATCTACTTCACAGAGCAGGAAGACAGTTCTCAAAAAAAAAAAGTATTTTTTTTCATGAGATAAAATCTGGAAATTGCACCTTATATATTTAAGTGTAATTCTCCACCCTTACTATGATTGTGTTACAATTTTCTACTGTACCTGTATGTATGCAAAATTCAAAACATATTCTCAGTAGATTATAGCCAATAAAACAATCTAGCAGTATTATAAGTCGTAAGTGTGTGAATACATGCAGTTTGAAGCAAATGAGTACTCTAACTGAAAAATGTGAAATTCAATGAAATTTCTAGGTTTTTCCAATACTTAGTCTAAATTCCAGATTTAGTGATATTTCTCATGTAAAAATGGAAAATTAGTGCCCTTCCTAAAAGTAATCTGATAGTTCGGTCAATCACCAAGGTAAGAGTAAATGGCATGTCTCTACATACAATTGGCTGGTAAATGTTTCCTCATGTATATGGTCTATGCTTTCATAGTGTCTGCATTTTGCATATTTGAATTGATTTTTTTAGTAGTTTGTTCCTGATTTTGGACTTTTCAAATATCCACCATCCTTACAAACTCTGCAGTTTGTCAGTACATGGTGTAGTCACCCTCTTCGCCTCAATTCTGAACCTCAACATTTGTAGAAATAAGTTACTCCTTGAGGTAGAATAGATGTCAGTGCAAAAATGTACTCTAAAGCATGGAGTACCAGTAAACTGTTGTATACTATTTCATTTACAAATGAATGTGTGCACATTTTGTCAAGACCTCCTATCTTTTAGCAAAAGCTCAGCACCGAAGCTGTCTTCTGTTTCAAGTAGTTATGGCCTTCCTGCATATACTGCTATGTGTACAGATCACCCCAACAAAACTGGCTGCATTGCTTTTCTATCCTACACTGAAGTCAATTTTTAACAAAACATAACTTCTACCATTTAAAACTAGCTCGAGGATCCAGTAACATCTACACTAAATGTAAACCATTCTAAATGAACAGACATGGCTCACACCTTCTTCCTCCTAATTTTAATTTTCCTACTGATGTTCTTGTAGTTTTAAATACTGACAGGGATTCATAAATGTTACCACAAAGTGTAAACCAAATGTACACTTGATGTAATCTTTCTGAGTCATTAGAAAGCACAAAACATGTGATAAGAATGTTACTGAGTACATATTGTGTACACATTGTGTACACTTAGTGTAGGCTTCATGGAATCTAATCTTAGATTTAGAACCGAATCCTGAAACTTGTTCAGTTTGTATTTGTACACTTAACCACTGTGTCACCTCCTAAAGAGGGCACCTGCTACCTTCTATATTTAACCCAATCATTGCTAGATCCATCTTCCCCTAACTTACATCACCCCTCTCACTCTTTATTCGAAATACATTCAGAACATGGACAAGTAATATCTTCTACCTTTGAGGTAACTTGTCATAACTCAATCACCAACTTATTATACTCACCATAAAACCTTCACTACTTATTTCTAACCCAGTTCCATAGTTCAAAATAACTTTTACCCTGACGGCAACACAGCTCTATTACCTTCTATTACCACTAGCTGTTCAGCAAGAACTGCCATGTTTTTTTTCAAAAAGAAACTTCTCAAGCTTTGTACTACACTACCAACTGTTATCTAAGTTATGTAAGTTCTGATATATACTGATAAGTTTTAAGTTTTAAGTTTTGTATTGTACTTTTACATTTTTTCTTATTTTTGCATATTTTTGCTTTTAAAAAAATTCTGTCAAGTGTATTTTTTCTGACTGTATTAATTGTGGAGTTTTCTCCCTGGGCTTCCACTGAAAATGGGTTCCTGACTCAATGGACTTTCCCAGTCAACAAATGTCAATAAATAAATAATAATGAATAAATAAATACATAATTATACTCTTTCCTTATCCATCATGACATATCCCACCAGATTAGCTTTCATCTATTAATAAATACTAATTTTCTATAAATCAATTTATAAAATGAAAAAGAAAAAATTATCAGTGATAGACCTTTCCATGCAAGAGTAAAAGCAAATCTTTATAAAGCATATACCATATAAAACATTGATTGTATTGCAGACAAATCAAAAGGAATATTCAAAATAGCCACTGCATAGAAAACATGTCTTCCGCTTATCTTGTAATAAACAAATATGGTTCAGGTTTAGTTTGCAGGCATTTATAAAATGAATGACCACACAGTAATACAGACGTTGGTGAGTAAGTAACTATAAAGTTTATTAAAATGGCAGCAAGTGCCTAAGCCATTCACATTCACATGACATTCCTTAAGGACTTAGATTTATGTAAACATTAAATACATTGCTTCCTCCCCATAAGCTTAATGATTTCCTTAACTCTAATAAACATTTATATATTAATCTAGACTATACTAGCATACTAGAAGCTAGAGAAATCATGAGACATACATACATCCACCTTATTAAAAAAAATTGAACAAAATTATCATAATTAAGCATTTTCTATTATAGAATGTAAAATCCTCCAAAGCAAACTTTGAATCCAAATTGGCCACATCTACTTGAGACCATCATAAGACCTTCTTCACATATATCCACACTCTCAAAGGAAACAACCAGATCTGTTCAGAACTATTGGTCAAGGACACCAGATATACAAATGCTGTAGATATAGAAACTTGCTGGCTGACAGATTGAGTGAAAACTTCACCCCTCTCTCCCCACCATCAGTAAATCAGGACATTCCCAGCACCTATCCCCTTCCCCTTTTATCTAGGGAACAGGTCATCACTGCTCTCTCAAAGTCAAAAAATACAGCCTCCATGAGACCCTATAACATCCCAGACTGCATCCTACATGAACTCAGGCAGGAACTTGCAACACCATTAGGCACCCTATTCAATCAAAACCTGAGTGCTGGCTTTGACCCAGTTGAGTGGAGGACAGCCACTGTCATCCCTTTGCACAAAGCTGGAGCTTTCACCAATCTGGAAATTATAGCCCCAGCAGTCTAACTAGTCTGATCTGTAAGGCCATGGCAAGGATTATCATGGGTATCATTAACAAGGACATTTGCAAACTCCAAACAATCAATCCCACACAGTTTGGCATTGTCAAGGGGAGGTCATGTCTGTTCAATTTTGTTGACTTCTTTGAGACAGTAATCAAAGCCATAGATGAGGGAAAGATGGTGCAAACCCCCTATATTGACCTGGCCAATGCCTTCAACACTATTACCACTCTGGCATAATAGATAAACTCTCTCAATTAGGCAGCAATCCATATGTTATCAGATGGGTAGCTAATGGGCTCATGATAGAACCCACCTAGTCAAAATAGTGGAAGTCACCTCAAGCAGTAGACCCGTAATGAGCGACATACCCAAAGGTTTTGTCTTGGACCCTCTGTTATTTGGGATATACTTTTCTGAGGTATAGGGCAAAATCAGTAGGCCATGGCTGACCGAGTTTGCAGATGACTGCAAGCTGTGTGCTGTCATCAGTTCCCTAGTGATGTGGACATCCTCGAAGAGAGTTCCACCCAAACAAATGACTGGTGCCAGAAACGTGGCTAAAAGATGAATACCAAAAAATGCATTATCATCCCCTTTGGGGAGAGTGATAATCCCACAGATTATCACATTAATAACAATGTCCTAAGCATGTAATCAGTCATGAGAGATTTGGGCATCCAGGTTGATAGCAACCTGACTTTTGACCATCATGTTGCTTCCATTGTATGGTAAGATTTCTACATGGATCACCTCATAAGTAAGGGTATCTCATCCAGGGACAAGGAGCTGATAACATCCCTGTATTCTTCCCTTGTAAGACCCATTATTGAGTACAATGTCCCATTCAGCATGTATCTTGCAAAGTACATGCAGCAGCTGGTGAGACCACAGAGGTTCCTCACCAGGAGAATCCACTTCCTCAAAAATCTACCTTACACATATAGGCTAAAAGCCCTATTCCTCTACTTAGTTCCATACAGACTCCTCAGAGGTGATCTCTGTTTGGTATACAAGGCAATCTCGGACCCCACCTTGATAGGATGGCTGCATATCCACAAGTCAAGCTCCACTCAAGTAACTCACACTCATGGGTCTGTGACATCAATAGGACTTGTTGGCAAGACAGATTTGTGTCCCACAGACTCCCCCTATTTGTGGAATAGACTCCATCTCCACATCAAGCAAAGTGCTTCATTACCCCTTTTTAAGTGCAACCTGGATAACTGAATGGGAAACAGAAAATGCATCCCTGGGATTCCACCCATGTCCCTGCTGAACAGGGGCATTGGGTGCCGACTTGTCTAAACATGGGATAAACTCTTGGCTAGCCTTATAAGGGCCTCAGGGCCAACAGCCTAGTAATGTCCTATGATCCTATGATCCTATGAATGTGACAAAGTTCTCCTATTCAGTTGTTTATTTTTATTTATAACTCATATTGAGATAGTTTCCATCATGAAGAAATGAGATAGAAATCATGACTGACTGAAGACACATCAAGTAGTCGGTAATAATTTGGAAAATGGTCATTATCACATCTGGCAAATGATGAATTAGTTATATCACAGTCACTGCTGGAATGCATAGTGAATCATAATGTGGAACAATTTTAGTATGGGGATAGATTAGAGTTATTCATGTAATACTAGGTAATCAGTTTGTAGACTATTACATGACTAGACAATAACCCAAGGTGAAAATCAACACTGGTGCCTTGTGTCTCTGAAATAAACACCTTAGTTATCATGACAACCATAATAATAATAATAATAATAATAATAATAATAATAATAATAATAATAATAATAATAATAATAATAATAATAATAACAATAATAATAATAATAATAATAATAATAATAATAATAATAATAATAATAATAATAATAATAATAATAATAATAATAATAATAATAACAATAATAATAATAATAATAATAATAATAATAATAATAATATTAATAATAATAATAATAATAATAATAATAATAATAATAATAACAATAATAATAATAATAATAATAATAATAATAATAATAATAATAATAATAATAATAATAATAACAATAATAATAATAATAATAATAATAATAATAATAATAATAATAACAATAATAATAATAATAATAATAATAATAATAATAATAATAATAATAATAATAATAATAATAATAATAATAATAATAATAATAATAATAATAATAATAATAATAATAATAATAATAATAATAATAATAATAACAATAATAATAATAATAATAATAATAATAATAATAATAATAATAATAATAATAATAATAACAATAATAATAATAATAATAATAATAATAATAATAATAATAATAATAATAATAATAATAATAATAATAATAATAATAATAATAATAATAATAATAATAATAATACCCATTGATTAAACAGGAAGGCCCACTGGATGCAAAATCTATTTTGGGATGACCTGGGATCAATGGTTGGTTAAGTGACTTGATGAATGTCACACAAGAAGCAAATCAAGGGAGAGGGTATTACACCCTATACTTCGAGAGCTACAGGGAGCAGCTTTAACCCACATCACCTGCTAGAATTCACTACTCAGTCAGACTGTTCATATTGTGGCAATCATCCTTGAAAGTGAAATTACTCATGTTGAATGTTAAGTCCATTATCCTCGCAGTTCCTCAACAAGAAGGTCTGCCACATGTTCAGTATTAAGAATATTTTAAACAATATCAATGGTGAATAATATTGAATAATAATCATTCAAAAGAGATTTTATAATTATAAAGCAATAGATTTTGACCCTTCTGTCAGCTTTCTAGCTGAAATTGTTAGTAAGCTATTAGTAAGTGTTTCACATTTTACCACTTAATTCCACATTGTGATAGGTAATGTTTCACATTTTGGAGGTGGAAGGTTGAGAGCAATGAAAAAAATGGAAACAGATACTTTCAGTTACTTTTAAGTTGAAGACATTGATGTGGTTTAGCAGTGCAGAACATTTGTGTTTCAGATGTTCCCCTGACAACTTCTTATTCCTCCCACTGTTTGTTGTATTCTAGACTCTCCAACCTCAGCTTTGATGATGACTTAGCTAACCTGTCCTAGCAGACTTTCTCTTTCTGCTAGACCCTGATGCATGCACATTCCATGTTTTCTATGACTGAAGCAGAACTGAAATTCATGCAAGTTTGTTTTTGTTGTTCTCCTCATTGAAATCTGTCCAGCCCAAATTCCTAAGGGTTGTAACAGAATGATGTGAGAGTGTTCGATCTCGCCGTTTGTTCTTACACCTGGGTTCGGAGCCGATCCTCGGCTCCGTGTCGGCCGCTTGCAAGCTCTGCATCGAAAAGAAGATCGAGACCAACCTAACTCGCACAATTCCCCCTCTGCCTTTACCTCAGATCTAGTTTGCCGCTGCAGCGTTCACATCAGTTTGATGAGCTCGAGCAACCTTAAGCTAAGATTTATATTTTTTCTTATATTTCTTAAGAATTTCTTTCTTCTAAAAATTATCTAAGTGACTGTGTGTGTGTGTTTATAGTGTTTCGAGGAATCCTCGGTTCCATATAAAGTTATTTAAACTTTATTAGAGTTTTCCCTCGGGGCCTAACCCCACCCTTTTACTGGATTGACTACTGGATTGACTTTTTTACTGGATTTGACTAAAGTTTCTGGATTAGACATACCTACTGGACTTGACTTTTTATTAACTTTACCTTTGTTAGCTATAACTAAGATGTCTGAGAAAGCTAAGTCTGGCTTTAAACGTTGCCAATGTGGGCAAAAGATGTCAGTGACTGATAATCATAGTTCCTGCGTCTACTGTCTTGGCCCTCTCCATCTGCAAGAAGACTGTTCAATTTGTCATTCTTTCAGTGGAAGGGTCATGACAGATAGGCGCAGGAAACTTATGGATAGGGGTCTTTTAAAACCTACCTTTCAAGAGGCTCTGGATGCATCAGACCAGGCATCCAAATCCTCGAAGGAATCGAAGACGTCGGAGCTCTTCAGTTAAAGTTCGATCACCGGTTCCACAGACTTCGGGGCCGAGTGTTGAACTTTTGTCAGTATCCGAGCCTCGAGTCTTGGAACCGGTGATGGAGCTCCCTCCACCGACACTGTTGAGGTCAGCTCCATCTTCGATTCCTTCGACGCGCTCTTCCAGACCCCTCTCCGACACCGATGTAGACCGCGTGGTGCAGAAATTAATGGAGAATACGGCCTTATCCAAGCTCATCTCTGTCTCCTCCCAGTTGGTGTCGAGACTCGAAGGCCTTCCCTTATCTCCATCTGTCCCTCCTCCGAAACCTATAAAGTCTTCGGAGCCGGAAGAGGCTGATCTGCTGATTGTGGAGCCCTCGGTGCCAGAACTGTCCTTCTCTCGGTCGGCTCCGTTCACCTCGACTCCGTCGGATCCGGTACCGGAGTCTCGGAGCCAAAGATCCATCCTTGGTTCCGGGACCGAGAGTCGGACCGA
>NC_056735.1:798705818-798734371 GCF_019279795.1 Protopterus annectens
AAGATTACATCAAGTGTACATGTGGTTTACACTTTGTGGTAACCTTTATGAATCCCTGTCAGTATTTAAAGCTGTAAGAGCATCAGTACTAAAATTAAAATTAGGAGGAAGAAGGTGTGAGTCATGTCTGTTCATTCAGAATGGTATACACTTAGTGTAGGTGTTACAGAATCCTGGGGCTAATTTTAAATGGTAGAAGTTATGTTTTGTTAAAAATTGATTTCAGTGGTGGATATAAAAGCAATGCAGGCAGTTTTGGCGGGGTTGATCTGTACACATAGCAGTGTATGCAGGAAAGCCATCACTACTTGAAAAACAAGACGGCTTCAGTTCTGAGCTTTTGTTAAAAGAGGAAGTCTTGACAAATGAGCACCCATTCATTTGTAAATGTTATAGTATATTTAACAGTTCACTGGAATTCCATAGTTTTGAGTATATTTTTGCTCTGACACCTATTCTACCTCAAGGAGTAACTTATTTCTACAAATGTTGAGGTTCAGAATTGAGGAGACAAGCGTGACTATACCAAGTACTGACAAACTTCAGAGTTTGTAAGAATGGTGGCTATTTGAAAAGTCCAAAATCAATTCAAATATGCAAAATGCAGAGACTGACTATGAAAGCATACATAAGGCAAACATTTACCAGCATGCATTTGCTCTTGTAGATTTACCTTGCTGATTGACCGAACTATCAGATTACTCTTAGGAAGGGCACTAATTTTCTATTTTTCCATGAGAAATAATCACTAAATCTGGAATTTAGACCAAGTATTGGAAAAACCTAGAAATTTCATGGAATTTGACATTTTTCAGCTAGAGTACTCATTCACTTCAATCTGCATTTATTCACACACTTACTACTTATAATACTGCTTGATTGTTTTATTTGTTGTAATCTACTGAGAATATGTTTTGAATATTGCATACATACAGGTACAGTAGAAAATTGTAACAAAATCATGTTAAGGGTGGGAAATTACACTTAAATATATAAGGTCTCATGAAAAATATCCTATCTTTTTTGAGAACCGTTTTCCTGCTCGGTGAAGTAGATATTTATGTTATAATCAGTTAAGTTTTAATAATAAAGGACACTTTGCATTTACTGACATTGTCTAGGAGAAACTGGCTGTGTGACTTCACTATTCCTGCTTGCATGTATTTGTTTGTGTGTGTGTGTATGGCGTCTTTGTATGATACAGTAAAGGTCTGAATGCAGAAATGGTCACTGTCCAGTTACTAACACTCATTAGATACAATCAGCTGTTTGAATTAGTTTCTTGGGTACTGGTACTGCTACTCTTACTGATTCATCATTTAGAAACCCATAAAAATGGTTAGACATTGTTAGAATTTTAATAAAATGCAATAAAAAAAGAAAGATAACATCTTGAAGCCAGCAAAATGAAAAGGAACAGACTTTAATTCAGCACAGATCCCACATGAAATTGATAACCTCACATGACCATATAAACACGATGAATTCCCCCCACCAGTATTATTTTCTTACTATCCCCTTTTACTTCTAGCTGCCCCACTAGTAAAGAATCAAAAGTTTTTTCTAGCTGCCCCACCAGTACAGAATCAGAAGTTTTATCAAGATCCTCATTGCCCCCATTCAGGAATGGCTCTGCTTGCTGCAGGACCAGATGAATGGGAATAAGCTGCATATCCAGTGAAGGCTCTTGATTCCTGAGGAGTGACTGGGCAGTGGCTGCCTTTAATGTGATCTCCTTTAGAGACTAGGAATACACCTATAATGCACTGCATACGTCAGAATGGGAAAGGAATTGCATAGAATAACTCTGCATGCTTCTCCTCCGCAAGCACTGAATATCCTTTCCTTCTCTCTTAGCGAGCCAAAATATATTACTATTACATGATCCCGAGAATCTTCATTTTCTACTTAGTTCCAAATAACTGTCATAATAGTTTAGCTTAAACTAGATAAAGGCAGACAGTTGATCTCTAGATGCCAGGAATAGCATTCCATGTTTAGGTCATAGCCATGCATTAAGTCAGTGTTCTACAAAGAGCTAGCAGTCAGACAAGGGACAACAAGCATACTAAATAAATTTAATTGTGCCACATCTGTGAGGCACTGCTTGCAGTGTTTGAAACTTAAAATGAGCAACTGTCTTTTTCCATACTATACATGGCAAGTTTTTGTTATCCTTCTTTGCTTAGTTACTGTAAATATTGTACCCTTTCTTTAAATTTTAGTTACATTTTTAAGATGTTGAACATGGTGGCCCATATCAATCAGATTCTAGATGATATTTTTTTATAAAATTATCAAACTAACTTTGCATAATTTTATGAAATTTTCAGAATCAGTGTATCAGTAATTTTGCATTTTTTTAAATTTATGCTGATGTGGACTTCCTTTCATAACTAGCATTTTTTTCTAATGCATCATTAGAATTGCCTTGTAATATCTTATATAAAATTTAAGCTAATTGGGCAAATAATGTTTGGAAAAAAAAGCTATCCTGCTTCCTATACCACATAGGTTGCTACTGGTGTAATCACTAGACTTTACCAGAGCGTATAGTTATGAAATTCTGTACACATCCAAATAATGAAATAGGGTTTGTAACACAGGCTATGAAGTGCTGAAATCCTTCAAAGAAGACATAACAGCAATGAAAAAAAAACAGTTCTAGAAAAAGAACACATAGCTTGCAAGATGCAACTAGTTTCAGCAAAGGCAAGATCATTGCTCATATAATGCAAATAATTCCTGGACCTGATACTTGGATGCATAGACTGCTGCATACAAAGACCCTGATTGTCTTATATTCCAGGGAAACATAATAATTAAGAGATTAGAGATCTTCTTAAAAGTCCAGATGTTGCATATATTGTGCATTTAAGTAAAAATAATGTTGATATATTTTTAATATTTGTACAGCAGACTGTTGTGCAGTAATGTTCTAAATAGCATGAAGCATGACCTATCAGGATCTCTTAAATAGCTATTTAACTGTAGCCTCCAAACAGGCTTAATGCCTTTTGAATGGAGAATAGCATCAGTCATCCCTCTGCACAAAGGTGGACCATCTATAGGCTCATAAGTCTCACTAGTCCCATATGCAAAGCCAGGAAAGACTTATCATGGAAATGATCAATAATGATGTAGCAAACCTCAAGACAATAGACTCAACTTGTTTGGTGGGTCAAGGGCAGGTCATGCCTATTCAGCCTGGTGGACTTTTGTGAGAGTTTCACCAAACAAAGGATAAGCATAAAATAGTTCACACTTCTTACCTTGACTTGGCCAAGGGATTTGAAATAATACTCCCCTCGGGCATTGTTGACAAACTCAAGAGGTTAGGTACAAACCCTTGTGTTACCTAATGGATGGATAGCTGGCTGACTGACAGGACCCAAGAAGTTAGAAATGGGGAGTCTACTTCTACAAAGAGGCCAGTCAAAAGTGAAGTCCCTCAGGGATCTGTACTGGGGCCACCCCTTTTGGCATTTACCTCTCTAAAGTCAAGGCCAATGTCAATGGCCTCTGACTGACTAAATTTGCAGATGATTGCAAATTATGAGTTGTCATTGAATCTCCCACTGGCACAAATGTCACCAGGAAGAGCTGACACAGACAAATAACTGTTTTTTGAGCCATGGCTGAAAACTAAATGCCAAGAAATGCATAATAGTATCCTTTGGGAAGTCATCCACTCCTGGTAGCTATCATATTGACAACATACCCTAAGAGTTGAGCCAGTAGTCAGGGACTTTGGGGCACACATAGACAATAATCTAGCCTTCGACCATTATGTTTCTAAGTAGTGAGGAAATCATTCTATGTAGTGTAACTTATAAACAAAGGGATAGCATCTAGGTCCAAGGAAGTCACTTTGCTACTGTATTCGGCATTCATCAAATGCATCATTTGAGTACATTGCCCCCATTGCTATGTACCTAACAAGCATATCCAACAATTAGAATGTCCACAGAGGTTCCTCACTGAAAGAATACAGGGTATAAGTAACATTTCCTGTGCAAACTGTCTCCAGGTCTTATCCCTATATTCTGTCTCCTACAGGCTGTTAAGGGGAGATCTATGCCTGGCTTACAAGGCATTGTCAGACCCCACTTTGATGGACCTCCTTCATATCCATAAATAAGCAGCACAAGTTTACCAGTTTACATTTCCATTCTAAAGGCTTAAACCTTCCTTGTGATATAAATAGGACTTGCTAGAGAAACAGGTATGCATCCTAGGGACTACAATTTCTCTCGTACAGGCTCCCCATCCATGTGAAGCTGACTCCCTACAAAACCAATTCAAGGGTAACTTAAATAATTGGATGGGGGACAGAAAAATCATCCCTAGTTTGACACCTATGCCTCTATTAGACACAGACAGCCTGTAAACGATTCATTTCCCAGGCCCCTGCTAGTACATGTTTAATCTCCCAAGTCAACACTTACACTTATCAAGGGTATGAGAACTTGTCAGAGATCTGGGATGCATGGCTAGGCTTAAAATGCCCTTGCAGTCATTAGCCTAGTAAACACCTCTAAACCTATATAAGACCTCAACTATTTATTCAAAGTGTCATAATCCATGGCATGAAATTCTACTCAGAAATCAAGCAGAACCAAAAGAGAAAAAAATCACATTGATTTTGGACCATCAAGAGGTCATTTATTACTCAGCTATCAGTAGACTCACTCCTATAATGAGACTGAAGCCCAAATATATTAGGGTCCATAACGCCACTTAATGTAAAACAGGATGCAAGTGGTGCATGTACAGCTCTCCCAGATAAGAAACCAAGAAAAGGAATGCCAGAGAATTGCTGAACATTATAACATACAATAGTATACAAAGGCGGTTTCTTAAGCATTTTGCAATTACAGCGTCCTTCATTGTGTCTGGGAATCCCCGAGACCTTATGGATGTCTCTAATATGTAAATTCCAAAGACAGTCCAAACAGAATAGAGACATTTACTAACTAAAATATAACAAAACAAATTGCTAATCCCTTGCAGTAGCAAACAAGGAAAGCTCTTGTGTTTTCCAGTAACTGCTCTTATCTTACACATAGATGTTAAATCTTGTAAAATATTTTAAAAGGATCTACTACATTTATCACATCACTAAAATGAAACAATCATATATATTTTATTCATTAACTTAATTTGCACTAAAAATATTTTGTTGTTTTCACTTTTTAGCTTCAATCAAACATTTAAAATTTGTTGCTTCAGTCAAGCCTGGTCTTCTTCCTTTTATCTTTTGCCTGCTCCAGTTAGGGTTGTCAAAGTAGTTTAATTGTTTCCATTTCTTCCTGCCCTCTGCATCATGCTGTGTCACACCAACCACCTGCATGCCCTCTCTTACCACATCCATAAACCTTGTCTTAGGTCTTCCTCTTCTCCTCTTACCTGGGACCTCATACCTAGCATCCTCCTCCCAATACACCCAGCATCCCTCCTCAGCACATGTCCAAACCAATGTAATCTTGCCTCACTGGCTTTGTCTCGAAACCGTGCAAACTGAGTTGAACCTCTAATATACTCATTTTTAATCCTGTCCATCCTTGTCACACCCAGTGCAAATCTTAACATCTTTAACTCTGTCAACTCCAGCTCTGACTCCTGCCTTTTCATCAGTGTCACTGTCTCCATCCTGTATAACATAGCTGGTCCCACTACCATCTTGTACACCTTCCCTTTCACTCTTACTGGCACCCGTCTGTCACAAACCACTCCTGGCACTCTACCCACTCCACCCTGCCTGTACTCTCTTCTTTGACTCTCGTCCACACTCACCATTACTCTGAACTGCTGATCCCAAATATTTAAACTCATCCACCTTCGCCACCTCTACTCCCTGTATTCTCACCATTCCTCTATCCTCCCTCTCATTCACACACACATATTTTGTCTTAGTCCTGCTGATCTTCATTACTTTCCTCTCTAGAGCATATCTCTACCTCTCCAGGGTCTCCTCAACCTTTTCCCTACTCTCACTGCAAATCAGAATGTGATCTGCAAACATCATAATCCACAGGGACTCCTGTCTGATCTCGTCTGTCAATCTGTCCATCACCATAGCAAATAAGAAAGAGCTCAGAGCTGATCTTTGATGTAATCCCATCTCCACCTTAAATGCAAATCTTGATGTATATAACAACAACTGACATTTGAATTCCTTCACATCTAATTCAGATTCAACATTATTATGTCACCAGTGGTGTTCTACAGGGCTCTGCCCTTGGTCTTCTTCTCATTGCTATATGTTTTTATGACATAAAAGCCAATATTAACAAACTACAGATACCCAAGTTTGCTGACTGATGTTTGAAAATTGGGAGTGGTTATCAAATACCATAGTGATACTCAAACTCTCTGGCAAGATCGGGACCAAATAAATGTTTGGTTTATTAGTTATGGGCTTACCCTCAACACCAAGAAATGTAGAATAGTTTCCCTTTGTAAGTCTAGCACCAGTACTGTTTACCATACAGATAACATGCAACTTAAATTTGACACAGTCATCGGGGACTTTTGTATGTACTTTGATAACAAACTCTGCGTTGACCAATATGTCTCTCTGGTGCTTAGAATATCCTTCTACTTTGCACAACACATCCTTTATGGTATCTCATTAATGTCCAAAGAAGTTATAGTCCCACTTTTGTTCATCTCTTATTAGGCCAATCATTGAATACAATGAATCCTTCAGCACGTACCTTACTAAGTACCTAAACCAGCTTGAAAGACCTCAACATTTCCTTACCACAAAGATCTCAGGTCTCACTACCTTTATCCACTGATAGACTGAAATCACTGTCCCTCAGTGTCATATAGACTCTTGATGAGTTTCCTTTTCTTAGACTCCCAGGATATATATGACCCATCAGTCTGAAATCCTTCACATAAATAGAACCAGTGCTAAAACAAACACCCAGTTTAGAAACCTATACTTGTAAAACCACATTAACAACACCAAAAGGTGTGACTGATACCTAACCCAAATTATACTCCGTTTCTTAAATAAGCTACACTTACCTATCATGCAGATTGGGAATATAAGGAGAAAGTCTGCTTATGGGGGGGGGGGCATAGTCTCTGAAAGTACTGGGTGATATGGTTTGAGCAATTTCTTGTTCTCCCTTGGCCATAAGCTAAGGAAAAACTCATGAACCTGTGAACTATCCCTAAGTAATATAGAGAAAATCCAAATTGCAAATACCAAAATAAAGTGACAGGAGAATATAAAGATAAATGTTTCAGGTAAAAAGACTCCAGGCACTCACAGCTGTGGGCAGTAAAATATTTCAAAAAGTCCAGTAGAAATCCAGTGTGGAATCAAACCCAATGAAGAAAAAATCCAAAAGCACAATAATATAAACTGTTTAATAAATAGGTTTGTACTAGGCTATCTGCCCTAGGGCATTTATAAGCCTAGCCAGAGTGTGTTTGGCTTTCACCACCCTTTTAGGTTCATAGACAAGTACTAAGCTAACTGCCGTTGTGAGCTATTTTAAGCTTGGCTAATTATCCCTTGTGAGACTCAAACCCTGCACCTTGTGTTTGTAAGGCAAATACCTTAACCATTAGGCCACCCTACTGTACCTCTGTATAGTAGGTCACAGAAGGTAGCCCTTTTAAGGTTAGTTTACTGTACCTCTGTCAAGTAGGGACACAGAAGAGATCCCAGGATTAAACTTACGATCTCCCATCCCCTCGTCAAGATTTCTCTTGAAGAGGGTCAGTGAGGGTCTCTGCCTAACATGGACTGGGATTTTGTTCCGGAGTGAGGGGAGCCTCTGGGATATTAATCTGTACCTCCAGCATGTCCTATTTATTTCTGTGCTGAGGTTCAAGTCCCTGGAGCGTGTAGCTCTAAGGGATTTGTATTTCCTGAGGTGAAGCATGTCCGTTAATTTTGGGTTGGACATGGCTTTATATGTCAGACACAGATCACCTCTGAGTAGGCGGTACGCAACTGAGTAGAGCTGGAGTTTCTTTATCTGAACTGCATAGGGCATCTGCTTGAGCTCCTTGATCCTCTTGGTGAGGTACTTTTGGGGTCTTTCCAGTTGTTGCAGGTGTTGGGTAAGGTACATCCCAAATGGGGCATTGTATTCAATTATGGGCATGATAAGTGATGAGTAGAGGGGCACAATGACCTCTCTTGATCTAGATGTGAACCCTTTTGTGATAAGGTGGGCTATATAGAAGGTCTTTCTAACCACATTGGCAACATGATTGTCAAAGGAGAGATTGCTATCTACTTGGGTCCCCAAGTCCCTAATTACTTCTTCCATACTTAATGGATTACCACCTATGTGGTAATTTGTGGGCACTTTGTTTTTCCCAAAGGGGATGACTATGCACTTTTTGGCATTTAGCTTTAGGCCATGGCTCTGGCACCAGTTATCCGTCTCTGTGAGACCCTTTTGGAGAATGCTTATGTCAGCCAGAGAGTCAATTATGGCACCCAGTTTGCAGTCATCTGTGAACTTGGTCAGCCATAGTCCACCCGTGTTAGCCTGTACCTCGGAGAAATATATACCGAATAATAGTGAGCGTTTTCGCGGTACACCTGACCACTTCATCAGACTATAAAAGTACAATGCAACAACTTGTTTAAATACTATAGCTAGCCAATCACAAACACTTAGCAACATAATCAATAAGAAATTAAAAGTGTATACACACTAATAGTAAAACATTCTAAGTCACAAAATTAAATTCATTTCATTTCAGTGTTTAAGCGCACGTGCTTTTAAAAATGTTTTCAGATAAACTTTTCTAGTTGAACCAAGCAATTTGTCTGTTTTAAAAGACATTATCCGTTTCTGTTCATTAGCCTCTGTAATGTTCTTTATGTCCCCTCTCCTCATATTATCATGTATAATTTCTAAAACAAAAACTTTAAATGCATGTTCATTTCCCTTCTCCACAACATGTTGTGCTAAATCATTTTCTAACTTCTTATTTTTAATGTCTCTTAGATGTTCTAGTATTCTTTCTTTTAAGCTACAATTCATCTTACCTATATAGAACATATGGCATGCTGTACAGAAACTAAAATAAATATTTTTTTTTTGTTGTGCAATCTGCATAAAAGTTAAATTCAATATTAACATCCAGTTGATGACATATAAAGTGACTGCCACTAAAAATATGTCCACATGCTAAACAATTTCTGCAGGAATATGTCCCCAGTCTGTCTGAATGTATAAATTTTTTATCAACGTAGCCTTATAACATAAATGTCTTTTCAAGGATTTGTTGTTTATAAATGAGAAACATGGTTGAGAAGTTAAATAATTTCTCAACTCATCTATTGTACTCAGAATATTCCAATTTCTTTTTATAATGTTGCAGAAAGTGCCTATGTCATTGGAGTATGGTAGTGTTACTCTCAAAGAAGTATTAATAATACAATTGTCAGTCTCTAATCCATTACTGTTCTCTGCTTGCACTTCATGTCCACCATAATATGATTTGCATCTATTTTGTCTATGCTCCCAAGCATTGTTTATGCAATTATTTATATCTTTTTTCTTTATAGCCCCTATCCAAAAATTCCTTTTTATGGTTTAATAGAGCTAGTTCTAGTTGTAAATCATCATTATGCAGATGCATAACTCTGTACACTTTTCCTTTAAGCACATTGCATTTCACATGATTAGGGTGCATGCTCTTATTATGTAGTAAGTTGTTTTTCCTCATTGGTTTTCTGTATAGGCTAGTTTTAATACCCTGTAGTGCGTCCTTGTTTACCTTAACATCCAAAAAGTCAATTTCGTGGCTCGAGTATTTGTAAGTAAATTTTAAAAAATTAGTGGTTTGATGTAAATATGTAATGAATTCCTTTAATCTTTCTTCTGTTTCATTCCATAACATAAAAATATCATCTACAAAATGTACATATGATTTTATAGAATTTTAAAAGTTTTCATTTTGGAGAACCTCATTATTTTCCTAATATACCAAAGCAAAGTTGGTGTAGCTGTTGACACAGGGTGTGTCCATAGACATGCCAACCTTTTGTAGAAATAAGTCATTATCAAAGCTAAACACATTATTTTCCAGGATGATATCCAATAATGCACATCTTAGCCTAATTCTATTTGAGTTAACACCCTTGAAGGCCAAAAATGTCCTTATATTGTCTATACCCCATGTATTAGGCATGACCGTAAAAAGTGATTCAATGTCTAAAGCCACAAACATGTAATCACCATGCACATCTAACATTTTAAAATATAGGTTCTGCAAAAACATCTCGGTATCTCTAAGCACAGTATCACAACCTACTAGTAAAGGGTATACATTTTTCTCAACAAATATGGAGAGGGGCTCTGTAGCCCAGCCTCTACCAGAAACTATTGGTCGCATTGGTGGTATGGTGGGATGTTTGTGTATATTAGGTAAACCATACATATTTGGTACCAATGGACAATCAGCTGTAAAATATTTGAACAAATATTCAGATATCATGCCTATAATTAATAAGTCAAAGACCAAAAATGAAATTTTATCAGTAATCCCTTTAACAGCACTTCTAGAAATACAAACATAATTATTTTTATCATTTAAAAGACTTTGCATTTCTTGCAAATACAAGTCTTTGTCTAATACTATCACTCCCCCACCTTTATCAGCAGGTCTAATTTCAATGCATGACATTTCTTTTAATTCATGTAAGGCTTGAAATTCCATTTGGGACATATTAGAATAATTGGATTTAGTACCTCTACAGAACACTTCCTTAATCTCATTTTCACACACATTTAAAAAGGTCTCTATAGTAGAATGGGGTAGGGGGATGAATGTGCTTGGTTTCTTGAGAATATCATAACATTCATTGTTACCTTTAAACATTGTATGTAAAGTTAATTTTCTACCAAATAGTTTCAATTCTCTGAGTATATCTACCATATATGCTTTCTGAGATGGTATGACATTTAAACCTTTAGCAAGTAACAACATATGAGCTTCAGATAGTATAACTGATGAAATATTTATTACTAGACCTGATTGTATCATTTCCAGCTCTTCCCTTTGCTCATTGGGTAACTCAAGCTGTTCAAACGCTGAATTCTGCCTTTCCTTACTTGACTCTTCACGAGTTCTCTTATCGGTAATGGGTTTTTCGATAAAAAACAGTTTCCTTGCTAGGTATTTTGAGTAACATCCCCTCCAGAATTAGCCCAAGATATTTTAGGTCTAACAACTCTATCATTCTTTCGTATTGATGCATCTCTTTCAATAACTTGTTCAGTGTATATTTTAGTGTTGTCCATAGATAGCTGGCATTGCCTCTGTTCTAGAGTGCTCTCCTACATTCTCTTCCGATAGCATATTTATTACTTCCGCTATAGCGTCCAGAGATGGAGTTGTTAAGTCAGATGTTACAGCTAAGGAATAAGCTGTTTGCCTTGTCATGGATTCTGAAGAGTTGGTATTAACACCACGAACATTGCCCTGTTCCTTCAGCCATGAAAAAACGGTGCTTTTTTGAAAATCACACAGATCTCTATGTAATTTATGGACTTTAATTGCCTGGAGCCATTTTTCATACATATTAATGCTATCATAGAGTGAGTCCATTTTGTCACAAATAATATCTGCTGGAAAATGGTCATAGATTTTGTTTTGTAGCAACACTATTTCATTTAGTAACTCATCTTCTAGAGGCTTAAAAAATACATTAGCAGATGCATATACTGGGCGCTTAAGTTTAAATTCAGCATCTGCCACTTCCTCAGTAGTTCCGGATATGCTTGCCCATAACTGGACATGGTAAGAACCCTGAGTCCTCTCGGAACTATTTGCTGTTTAAGTGAGACTTCAAAGTGGAAGTGTTGTCACTGCATATGCTTAAACCTGTACATCTTGCCTTCTAATATTCTGTATTTATCTTGAAATCTCAAATGTAGGTTTTAATCATTTGACTCAGGCATAACTTCCTGAATAATATTACCATGTAAAAGAGGATTGACCATAAGTTCAAGAATCTTGTTAAAACACTGATTCTTATTTGGTAGAACTCCAACTCCATTCATTGGGTTGTATGGAAGTTCAACTTGTGCTTGACTTAAAAGTCCTTCAGCCATGTTCTGGAGAACAAAATAGCAACATAGAGAAAATCCAAACTCCAAATACCAAAATAAAGTGACAGGAGAATATAATGATAAATGTTTCAGGTAAAATGACTCCAGGCACTCACAGCTACGGGCATTAAAATATTTCAAAAAGTCCAGTATAAATCCAATGTGGAATCAAACCCAATGAAGAAAAAATCAAAGGCACAATAATATCAAATGTTTAATAAATAGTGAGCGCTTTCGTGGTACACCTGACTGCTTCATCAGACTATAAAAGTACAATGCAACAACTTGTTTAAATACTATAGCTAGCCAATCAGAAACACTTAGCAACATAATCATTAATAAATTAAAAGTGTAGACACATTAATAGTAAAACATTCTAAGACACAAAATTAAATTCATTTCATTTCAGTGTTTAAGTGCACGTCCATTTTAATCTATGATCTTAATCACACATATATGCTCATATACTCTGTTATTTAACATTCTGGTAGCACACCTCAAATAAAAAGCACCACATCCAGAAAACAACATTGACTAATGTACAATTCAAAAATGTTGAGTTATACATTTTCTCTGTTAGTGGAATGGTAAAGGAAAGGCCATCAGGAATGAATTTACAGCAATTAAAGTTCATACATTTAAACTCCCTGATTATTTTTCAAATATATTATGCAAATTATAGCTTTTTGTGATTTTTTTCTGAAACGGGTAAAAAAATTCTCTCTACAAATCTTTAGTACTGTAGAAAAAGCTTTCAAATGTTTCCTGTTTTGTATGACAACATTCTTGATTGCTTTAGTAGCAACAGTAAATATAAGTAGAAACATGGTTCTAATTCAACTAATGCCACAGGACTATTTATTCCTAGTCTTGGACACCATCTACTGGACAGTCAACTAAAATATTCCTATTGCTGCAGGCAGTAGCAATATTTTTGTTGATTATCTCCAAACAATAATTTCTTACAAGAAATCAGTCTTTAACCCCTGTAATTCTTTGCCAAAATCTTCACTTTTTTCTGTTCATTTACTGATTATTGTTGCTCGAGTCATCACAACTATCTGATAGATTATTTTATTTATTTTTATTTATTTATTTTACATTTGTTGACTGGGCTAGTCTAGCTGGATATATGTCCATTTTCAGTAGAGACCCGGGGAGAAAAGTTCCAGTGGTTATTACAAGTTTAAACAGAGATAAGCAATATAAGATTAAAATTTATAAACAGAGACAGGTAATACACATATTACACAAATATGAAAAGGACCAAAAACAAAAAGTGTAGTAAAAAAGTTTTTTTTTTTTTTGTGGATTACAATAGTCATACAGTGTATATGTGTAAACTTATATCTACATAGATGTTATGTAAATGGAGAGCTATCAATGGTACAGGGAGAAGAGAATGAAAGAATTATGGAAGAAGAAAAGAGAGAGAGGAAGAAGGAAAGTTAATCTGGGTTGGTGCAGGAGCAAAGCCAGTGATTACTAAGATGCATTTTTATTTGTCTTTTAAAAAGTGGGAGAGAGGACAAAGATGAGATATCAGGGGGTAGTTTGTTCCACATTTTTCCAACAGAGTTGGAAAAGAGGCAGTCGCCTGCAGAGTTATTGGGTTTGGTGATGTTAATTAGTAGTTTGATGAACGTAGATGTTTTAGGTTATTGTATGGTGAAATGAGGTTAGAGAGTATTGGTATTTTAGTTGGTTGGTATAGGATCTTGTGAGTTATTAAGAACTGTTGAAGTACTAGCTGGTTAAGAAGTTCAAGTCAACCTAGTTGTCTTAGGTTCAGGCAGTGGTGAGTTCTAAAAGGGGATCCTGTAGCAAATCGAGCAATATTATAGTAAGATGTTGCTAGTTTCTTGAGGTTGTTTTTGGAGAGACTGGTGTATATAGGGGAAGCATAGAGAAGAGTAGAGATTAGGTGAGATCTGGCTAAGGTGGTCCTAGCTACAGGTGTAAGGAAGGGTTTGATTCTGTAAAGGGATCCAATTTTTTTATTAACTAATTTTATTGTGTTGTTAATGTGAGAGTCAAAGCTGAGATTATTGTCAGTAGTTATTCCTAATAATTTTGTAGTTGAATCCAGAGAAATGAGAGTACTGTCAGTGGAAGTGAGAGTGAAGTTTATTGGGGTAGATTTGTGGGTAGGTGAGAACAGTAACAGTTTGGTTTTCTTGGGGTTGAGGAGTAGGCAACGGTCTGAGAACCATTGTTCAACAGTGGTAAAAGCTTTTTGGGTAAGAGACTGTAGTTCAGTTTGAGAGGTAGCAGTGCAAATTATGGTAGAATCATCTGCATATTGTATGCAGATAGTGTTTGGGATAGTTGATTGCAGGTCACTAATAAAGATAGAAAATAGAAGGGGGGCCTAGGATAGATCCTTGAGGTACACCTAAAGAGATAGGAAGGAGATTAGATAGTGAATTTTTTCCAGAGTACTGCCTGCTGACGGTCTTCTAGGTAAGATGTAAACCAAGTTATGGAAGGAGGATCGAGTGAGAGAGATTTTAATAAGTGCAGAAGAAGTTTATGGTTAACCATGTCAAAAGCTTTAGATAAGTCAATGAAGACTTGAAGATGATAGATTATTATTGTTGCGGTTATAGTTAATGGAGTTAGTAAAGGAGAGTAAAGCAGTGGTGGTGCTGTGGGAAGTTCTGAATCCATGCTGACAGTTAGCAAGTAGATTGTTATGGAGAAGGTGGTTTAGTAAACTAGCAAAAGTTTGGATAGTATTAGTGAAGGAAGAATTAAAGTCATTGGCTATTTGTGTGGAATTCTCTGGGTTAGAGTCCTGAGGGTTAGGTGTGATAGACTGCCCTGGGGATAAAAGATTATTAATACTGGTCCAGAATTTTTTAGGTTCCTTTTTGGAGGTTTGTTGTAATTGAAGGTAATAGTTCTTTTTGTCTGTCAGGGTGGCTTTTTTTGTGTTGTTTCTAAGCTCTCTGAAGTTTTGGCGGTCAGTTAGATTCTTAGTGGTACGCCATTTAGTCCAGGATTTGTTTCTGAGAATGATTTTTTGCCTAGTGTTGTTGGTCAGCCAGGATGCTGCTTTAGCTTTGGTTTTAATAGTACAACTTGGGGCATGGTGATTCAGGATAGATAAGAATGTGGAATTGAAATATTCTACTGCTTCATTAAGTGGGAGATATTTTAGTGGGGACCAATTACATTGTATTAATTCAGCTTGAAAATGTTCAGAGTTAAAATGTTTCTTTGAACATAGTGTTCTGTAAGTGGTAGGTAAATTTAGGTTAGTTTTGTGTCTAATGACATAAGTTTGTGAGTGGTCGCTTAGATCATCTGGAAGGGTACCTGATTGGTAGGTTTGTTGGGGAGTATTAGTAAGAATCCAAACTAAGGTGGATCCTTTGTTGTTGATTTTATTAGTTCTGGTAGGACTATTAATGAGTTGGTTTATATGGGAGGTAGGGTTTGTACTATTACATGAATTCCAATCAATGTTGAAATCGCCTAGGACTAATGTTTCTTGAGGGAGGTTGGTGGAGAGCGAACTGAGGATACATTCTAGAGTATTAATGTTATTTCCTGGAGGAAGATATACACAAATGATATTTATGGCTTTACTAGTGTTGACTTATAGGTTCATAGGTTCATACTAGACTATCTGCCCTAGGGCATTTATAAGCCTAGCCAGAATGTGTTTAGCTTTTGCCACCCATTTTAAATTAATTTTGCTATGCCCTTTTTCAAGGTTAGTATACTGTGCCTCTGTCTAACAGTGACACAGAAGTGATACCCGGGGTAAAACTATGATCTCCCATCCACTGATCAAGATTCCTCTTGAATAGAGTCAATGAGGGACTCTGCCTAACCTGGACAGGGATTTTATTCCAGAGTGAAGGGAGCCTCTGGGTTATGAATCTGTCCACCCAGCATGTCCTATTTATTTCAGTGCTGAGGTTCAAGTCTCTCGAGCGCGTAGCTCGATGGGATTTGGATTTTCTGAGGTGCAGCATGTCCATTAATTCCGGGTTGGACATGGCTTTATACGTCAGGCACAGATTGCCTCTGAGTAGGCGGTATGCCACTGAGTAGGGCTGGAGTTTCTTTAACCGGGCAGCATATGGCATCAGTTTGAGCCCTTTGATCCTCTTGGTGAGGTACTTCTGGAGCCTTTCCAGTTGCTACAGGTGTCTGATAAGGTACATCTTAAAAGGGGCATTGTACTCAATTATGGGCCTGATGAGGGATGAGTAAAGAGGCATGATGACCTCCTCTGATCTAGATGTGAATCCCTTCATGATTAGGTGGGCTATATAAAATGTTTTTCTAACCACTTTGGCCACGTGGTTGTCAAATGAGAGATTGCTATCAACTTGGGTCCCCAGGTCCCTAATTACTTCTTCCGTACTTAATGGATTACAACCTATGTGGTAATTTGTGGGCACTTTGTTTTTGCCAAAAGGGATGACTATACACTTTTTGGCATTTAGCTTGAGGCCATGGCTCTGGCACCAGTTGTCTGTTTCTATGAGGCCCATTTGGAGGATGCTTGTGTCGGCTGGAGAGTCGATTATGGCATCCAGTTTGCAGTCATCTGTGAACTTGGTCAGCCACAGTCCTTCCGTGTTGGCCTGTACCCAAGGGCGCCCGCAGGCAGGTGCAAGGGGGTGCACTTGCACCCCCCTGGAATCGGCTGACTAGTCAATCTTCTTTTAGTTTAAAATAAAAAAAAAAATTTTTTATTTTCAGGGAGTTCTTCTTTAAGAACGCCCTTCAAGTCCAGGCACAGATGCGTGCTGACATCATCGCGCAGGGCACACATTTTCAGTTTTACGAGCGGGAACTGAAACAGACAGTTTCAGGTTTGTGAGCAGGAACTGAAACAGACAGTTTCAGTTTTGCGATGGATTTACATTAGCTGCGACTCGAGGAGGAGGACTGAAGATGGAATCGGATCAGCGAGCAGTAAAACGGAGCTATGATGGGTTTACTTTAGTTGAGGACTTCACAGGAGATAACAGGGACGCTTGTCAGAGTGAGTAAGGTGTGTGTGTGTGTGTGTGTGTGTGTGTGTGTGTGTGTGTGTGTGTGCGCGTGTGTATTTGTGCCTCTTCTTCTCTATTTTATTGCCACTACTCAGAATATGAACTATTCCCATAACAAAGAATACAGCTATTAATATTTCTGATAACATTAGACTGATAATGTAAATGTAACCTATTAAGGTTTAATCATTTTCTTAGGCTTAAGATCTTAAGAACGTGTGTGTTTGTGTGTTTGTGTGTGTGTGTGTGTGTGTGTGTGTGTGTGTGTGTGTGTGTGTGTGTGTGTGTGTGTGTGTGTGTGTGTGTGTGTGTGCGTGTGTGTGCGTGTGTGTGTGTGTGTGTGTGTGTGTGTGTGTGTGTGTGTGTGTATGTGTGTGTGTATGTGTGTATGTGTGTATATGTGCCTCTGCTTCTCTATTTTATTGCCATTACTCAGAATTTGAACTACTCCCATCCTTCTTTTCCTTCATTCCCTCAGACTGCATACTTCTGGAATATTCATATCTTACTTTCCTGTGCTCTTCCTGTCTTTCTCAGCACAGCAGAATGTAAATGTACATTATCTATCCATTTTCTGCTTCGTTGCTTCTTCTACTTGTATTTCATTTGTTTCTCAGAAAGCTTTGGTCTCATTTCCTATCTGACTGTGTAAACAACTTTCCTTTCACTTTTCTCTTTTGTCAATATATCTTTTAGGTTTGTATACTTTTCTGTTTCTCTTACTCCTTTGCAGAACTGGATCACTGTGAATTGGGGTCCCAGAAAGGGTAATAGATAAGGCACACACTGTTGATCTTAGGTTCATAGGCGTTAACAAGGCTAATGACCACAAGGCGTTTTTAAGCCTAGCCATGCATCCCAAATCTCTGAGAAGTTCTGATACCCTTGATAATTGTAAACAGGGGATTGAGAGATGAAACATTTACAAGTAGGGGCTTTGGAGACGAACCATTTACAGGTTGCCTGTGTCCATTAGAGACATAGGTGCCAAACCAGGGATGAATTTCCTGTTCACCATCAAATCGCCCAAGTTGCACTTGAATTGGGTTAGAAAAGAACTCTGCTTCACATCGATGTGGAGCCTGTCCCAGACATGGAGTAGTGTCTGGGATACATACCTGTCTCTCCAGCAGGTCATATTTATATCACTGGCAAGATCTAAGTCTTTAGAACAGGTAATTCTGGTGCTGTTTGTTCTGTGAATACTAAGGAGGTCCATCAGGGTGGGGTATGACAATGCCCTGTATGCCAGGCATATATCTCCTCAAAAGCCTGTAGGAGATAGAATACAGGAATAGGGCCTTGAGGCGGTCTGCATAGGACATTTTACTTATGCCTTGTATTCTTTTAGTGAGTAATCTGTATGGATGTTCCAGTTGTTGGATATGCCTGCTTTGGTACTTACCAAAGGGACGTTGAACTGAATGATAGGTCTGATGGATGTCGAATACAGTGAAACGAGGGCTTGCTTGGACTCAGATGCCAAACCGTTGTTTATAAGCTCATAACATAGAATGATTTCCTCACTGCTGTAGATACATGACAATTAAAAGCTAGATTACTGACAATGTGTGTCCCTAAGTCCCTGCCTACTCAGTCAACTCTAAGAGTGTTGTCAATATGATAGTTACCATGGGTGGATGACTTCCTGAAGGATACTATTCTGCATTTCTTGGCATTTAATTTTAGTCCATGGCTCTAACACCAGTTGTTTGTCTGTGTCAGCTCTTGCTAGAGAACATTTGTGTCAGTGTGGTATTCAATGACAGCTCCTAATTTGCAATCATCTGCAAATTTAGTCAGCCAGAGACCAGTGACATTGGCCTTGACCTCAGAGAAGTAAAAGCCAAAAGGAGCTGTCCAAAGATCAATCCCTGAGGGACTCTGCTTGTGAATGGCCTTTTGTAGAGGTGGACTCCCCGATTCTAACTTCCTGGGTCCGGTCTGTGAGCCAGTTGGCTGTCTACCAGGTGACATATGGGTTTGTACCTAACCTCTTGAGTTTGTCAACAATGCCCAAGTGGGGTGTTGTGTCAAATGCCTTGGCCAGGTCAAGGTAGGCAGTGTGAATCATTTAGCCCTCATCCATTGCTTTGGTGATCTTCTCAAAGAAATCCACCAGGTTGAGGAGGCATGACCTGCCCTTGACGAAAACAAACTGAGTTGGATCCAGTGTCTGGAAGTTTACTATATCACTATTGATCATTTCCATGATAATTCTTCTGATGGCTTTACATACAAGACTAGTGAGACTTATGGGTCTGTAGTTTTCAGGGTCTGTAAATGGCCTACTTTTCTGCAGAGGGATGACTGTTGCTGTTCTCCATTCATGAGGCATGAAGCTTATTTGGAGGCTACAGTTCAATAGCAATTCCAGAGGGCATGATAGGTCATGTTTCATGCTATTTAGAAGGCATCCTGGAATATTGTCTGAGCCCACTGATGCAAGTGTTCTTGGCCTTAGAGAGAGCATTAAGGACCTGTTCCCTAGTGATAGCAGGGGGAGCTATATTTGATGGTATTTCTTGAGGCAAAGTTGAGGGGGAGAGAGGGGTAAAGTTAGAGATTAATTTATTGGCCAGTAGATTTGCTATATCTTCTGGCTCAGTACAGGTGACTCCATTTACAATGAGCTCTGATCACAATTATGTATTGCCTTTGAGGTTGCAGACATAGCCAAAGAATGGTTTGTTGTTGTCCCTGGCCTGGGAGGCCAAATTTACCTCAAATTTGACTCTGAGTTGTTTGTTTAGTTTGATGAGAGTGCTTTTATCCTGCTGGGTGCTGCACCACCTACGTTTGCTATGATTTTCTTCATTCTGTTACCAGAATCTTACTTACCAGTGTCTATTTCTCTGTCTGTCTCTCCTATTTACCATAAAATAATGGTCAGATTTCTCAAAGAGCAGGAACTGAAACAGACTGTTTCAGGTTTGCGATGGATTTACCTTAGCTGTGAGGAGGAGGACTGAAGATGGAGTCAGATCAGCGAGCAGTGAAACGGAGCTATGATGGGTTTACTTTAGCTGAGGACTTCACGGGAGATAACAGGAACGCTTGTCAGAGTGAGTAAGGTGTGTGTATGTGTGTGTGTGTGTGTGTGTGTGTGTGTGTGTGTGTGTGTGTGTGTGTGTGTGTGTGTGTGTGTGTGTGTGTGCATTCCTTCAGTTACAAATATCTTTCAGTTTTGTGCTTATAGACCTTTTTTCTTCACTTGTATACAGAACTCTGTCACACTCTTGCTTGCAGTAATGCAGTTGTGAAATCTATTTCTTCATTTACCATGATCTATCAGTACATTAATTAGATACAGCAATAAAGTTAGACATAAATACTGCAATTATGCATTCACATCTGTCTCTTTACTGAAAGTATTATATTGCTTCAGATAATTCTCCATAACTTTCTATTAATTATTTCCTCTCTCTCTCTCTCTCTCTCTATATATATATATATATATATATATATATTGTTGAAATCAGTTAAACACAGTATTAGTATACCAGAAGTCTAGGTCAACCTCTATAATTGCCACTCCTGCTGTCTCCTTTTATAGAATACTGTGGCCTCAGTTGCAATGAGAAGAAATGAAACAATTCTTGTTTATCTGTAATTCTCACTTTTGCCATTTATATCTAAGTATGCCATTTTAATTTTTAAGTAAGTGTATTCATTGCCTTATTTGTTTAACCATGCATTTATTCAAACAATACTATCTGCATTCTCATAACTTGTTAATCTCCCATTTACTGTCAGTATTAAACAAAAGTAGATAACTTTGGTGGAATGTTTTCTTAAAATATTTATGCTTTACATTTAAGTCTATAAATTTACTTCAGCATGAATGTGCAGTCACAGAACAATTTTTGGGACTGTATTTCCCCATTATTGACTTCATCCAGGTTTTGTGCTAAGGTTGAGAGCTATGGTAAGAACTGAATATGTTTGGGGGCTATATTCCCCCATTACTAGCTTTGTCCGGTTGTTTTTTGCTAAGAGGTTGATGAGAGCTATGTTGAGAACTGAATTCACTGAATGGGGGCTGTATTCACCCATTATTGGCTTTGTTCAGGTGTTTTGTGCTAAGAGGTTGACAGCTGTGCTATGGTGAGAACTGGATTCACTAGATGGTAGCCGTTTAAGTTTCCATCTTCCTCTTTCACAAAACAGCTTATTTGGCATAGTGGTATGTTGCTCTGTTTTGCACAAGGTCCCCTGGGTTCAAGATATGGCAGTGAAATGTATGGTGGTAACGCAGCATTTTATTCTAGCAACTTTCCAACATTATACAAGCAATGTTTAAAATGTGTCCCTGGTTTTTGGCCTTTTGTCCCCCCCCCAATAAATTTTGGCTTTTTCCAGATTTCTTGTGCTGCAAAGTTCAGAGATACAGCTGAGTGTCGAGTAGATTTTACAAGGAGCTGAGAACTGCAGGGGAACAAAAATTTAGTGCTGCTTATGCTTAGTCTGCTTGCATTGTTAATAGCACAACAGGTTGCTTTTGATGCTCAAGGTTGTGGGTTCTACTCCCACAGTAGATAGATGCATTGCTGATATTGTACTGTGTTATAAAAGGGGTGGATGCTGCAGTCCTTTTTGGCAAAGATACCTAGTAACTATGAACCTGTTATCAGTTTGCTATCCATTCCCTATTGTGGTATTACTAGCTTATCATTTTTTTAATACATGCAACAAAGGCAATTTATTCTTCAAGGGCAAAAGGCACTTTATTGTAGATGAAACAATGACATATAAAGTTGTTTGTTAGCAGCAACCTCTTTATTAGTTACAGATTTCTTTAATGTGGATTTTACTACTTCAGAGATTGTGCATATTTACTGATACTGGTGGACTATAGAAGGCTGAGTAGACTTTTTATGATGGAAATGTTCTGAATTGGGCAGTTTTGTCATTTGGTGTATGCATTTTGTTTCATTGTTTACTGGAAAAATGCTCAAAACAATACATTTAAAATGCCCTCTAACAAGTGTACTATATTGTACAAGGAATATAATGTAATGCAGTCAGGAAGGTGTATCAAAGAGCATGTGTATGGTTCATGTTCAAGGGGCCTATGATTTTGAAAATAGCCCAAAGTTAATCTTTATCTGCCACTGGCAAAATGTATTTTCTTTGAATGTGGGTTTCAATGCTGTTTCAATGCATGTGAGTTTCAAGGGCAGAGAAGTTTTAATGCTAAGTCTATTTTCATTGTGAGACTGCATTGCTTTGCTTAACAGATATCTATTAGGGTTTGTGCTGTAAAATGCAAAATAAAACTTTCAAATGAAATCTAAATCATCGCGGAAGTAAAGCAGTATGCACATTACAGTGTTTATGGTAAATGGTGCAAAATAACCAAGGAATGGGACATTGGAATGGCTGCAAGGGGGGGAGGCGCCATTCGACCATGATTTTGTGAGGGTGGGGGGTAGCAAACTACAGCCCCGGTTGAACTATACCTCTCAGTTGTCCATATTTTTGTAGAATGAATAGATATTTGCTTCTTATTTTTTGGTTTGTTCCTCATACAATTTGTGATTTTCTAGCAAATAATTTAGGAATGAAGTCACTAAATGACAGACATTGAGTTTCAGATGTCATAACCTTCAGAAAAATGTATGCTAATACAAGACCTGTTATTCTATCACTTGTCTTAAGTTTATACAAGAGCAATTTTTAGTAGTGTTTGTGTGTTCCCCCAATATTTGTCCTTGTCAAGATTTCCTGCATTAAGAGGTTGAGAGGTATGTGCAAATCGCTTTGTAGAATTAGGAATATCCAAACCTCTCCATTGTCCCCAATTTTGGCTCAAAATGTTGCTCTACCCTAATAATCCCTCCTCAAAATGGCAATTTTTGAAGAAAACTTGATTGAAGTCTCCTAGAATAATGGTGTTGGCTTAATGCATAGGGACACCATATTAGTTGGGTAGGAGATATGGACTGATGGGGTACATAGAGGGGACCTATAGTTAGGTATGACACAGTAAGGAGTTTTGTTAATGCTAAGTTGGATGTAAAGGAATTCCACGTCATTATCTCACCTAGCAAGTCTGGAGATGAATTGTTCTTTAAGAATATGTAGATACCATCACCCTTTCATCTAAGGTGGTAGGCCTGAACTTGTGGCAGGTATTGAAATCCTGCATTAAAGGAGTGCTGTCATCGATCTTGAACTAGGTCTCTGTGATGATGCATATATAGATGTTTTCCAGGGGAAGCAGTGCTTGTAAAGAGTGGACTTTTTAGCTTAGCCTCTGAAAAGGAAACTGGTTATTTTCTAATTCATGTAGCTATAAAATTCAGTATAAAAACTGTAAAAGTTTCTGAATGCAAACACTATTTATTAAAGCAGCATCATGGTAGTGAGTAGTTCAGTACAGAGATTCAACTATATACATAGCCATGAGTTCCTTTATACCTTTCTGTCAAAAACCAACACCATGGTCACACAGAGTTTACAGTTGTAACTTTGAAAAAAATCTGTTTATGTATTTCTTGCACTAAGAAGTTGGTGTGTGTGTGTGTGTGTGTGTGTGTGTGTGTGTGTGTGTGTGTGTGTGTGTGTGTGTGTGTGTGTGTGTGTGTATGAGGGAGGTAGCATACCCCTCAGCTGTCCAGGTTTTTGCAGAATGTCCAGATTTTTGCCCCATATTCCTCCTAAAAAGGATTGAAGTTGCTAAATAATGAGACATACATTTCAGTTTTAGACGTCATATCATTTAGAAAAATGCATACTAACACAAATCCTGTTACTCTTGTAATTTTCTAAGTTTATGAGAGCCATATTTATAATCTGTCCCTATTTATTTTAGGCTTTGTCCAGATTTCTTGCACTAAGGTTGAGGCCTTGAGGGGTGTTGTGGTATGTTTGTGAGAGCGAGAAAGTGAAATGCCCAAGTTAGACTTAGCAGGTGGAATTTATTTTCAAGTGCATTTTCAAGGAACTGTGAGTTTTAAGGGAAGTGAAGTTTACTGCTGCTCATGCCAAGTCTATTTACAACGTGCAACTGTTTTGTTTAGCAAATGGTATCACTATTGTGGTATAAAGTTTTAAAGCTATGTTAGTAGCACCACAAGTAGAATACTTGCATCTTAATGTAGAGGCTTGAGGTTCTATTCCTACAGCATGTACATTTGTATGCTGCAGTCCTGAGGATGTCCTCCTTTGGATGAGATGCCTAATAACTATGAACCTGTTTTCAGCTTGCCATCCATTTTCTATTGCAATATACCAGCTTACCATTTTTTAATTTAACATAGGCAATTTATTCGTTGTGACAGCAGGCACTGAATTTGTAGACGAAACACTGAAATAAACAGTTGTTTTCTAGCAACAACATCTTCATTAGTTTCAGATATCTTTAATGTGGAATTATTCAGATTACTTTTACTTGGCAGAGACACTCAAACAAGTGTTGCTGTATAATACAAGGGATATAATTCAATTATATATTATAATTAAGACAATCAGGTAAATCAAATAACTTTTGCATGGCCCTAACAGTGTGCAAGGAGCCTATTGCTTGAAAACATTTCAAAGGTAAATAACCTGCCACTGGCCAGATGCATTTTCTTTGAATGTGGGTTTCAATGCTGTTTCATTGAATGTGAGTTTCAAAAGTAGAAGCTTTAATGCCAAGTCTGTTTTCATTGTAAGACTATTGCTTTGTTTAGGTTTAGTAAATGTCTGTGTTTGGGCTATAATGTTTGAAATAAAAGTTGTAAATTAAATCCAACTGCCTGTAATCATTGTAGAACTAAAGCATAAAACAGTATGCACACAGATTTGAACAGTGTCTACAGCAAATGGGGAGAAATAGCCAAGTAATGGGACACTGGAATTGATGTGTGGGCGGGGCTTGGGGTGGGTGGACTTGGGCGGGGCTGTGTTGGCAGGGGGCGGGGAGAGCTATGTGGGTGGGGCTCTGGGTTTGCACCCCCCTGCAAAAAATACTGCGGGCTCCCTTGCCTGTACCTCCTAGAAATATATACTGAACAAGAGAGGTCCCAGGACTGAGCCTTGTGGGACGCCACTTGAAATTGGTTTGGAGTCTGACATGGCTCCAGCAATTCTAACCATGTGGGTTCTGTCCTTGAGCCAGTTTGCAACCCATCTAGTGACATAGGGGTTTATATTTAAGCTGGTGAGCTTATCTATAATGCCCGAGTGGGGTATTGTATCGAAGGCTTTTGCGAGGTCCAAGTAGGCTGTGTGGACCACCTTCCCCTGGTCAATGGCCTTGGTGACTGTTAAGAAATCAACCAGGTTTAAGAGGCAGGATCTTCCCTTAACAAAGCCAAACTGGGTAGGATCCAGTGTCTGTAGGTCCCCAATATTTTTATTTATGAGGTGCATGATGATCCTTTCCATAGCTTTGCAGACCAAGCTAGTCAGGCTTATGGGGCAATAGTTTCCAGGATCTGTTGAGGCACCATCGTTGTGGAGAGGGACCACAGTTGCTGTACGCCACTCTTTGGGTACATATCCTGTAGTAAGGCTGAGATTGAACAGTAGTTTTATGGTTGGGTTTAGCTCTTCTTGGAGTTCATGTAGGACGCAGCCTGGGACACCTTCTGGTCCCATTGATGCTGTGTTTTTTGCTTTGGAGAGGGCAGCTCTTACCTGAGCATCTGAGATGTCAGGGGGGCAGCACACTGCTGAGATAGATATTTGCCATTTTGGCGAGGAGGGGGAGAGTTTGCGCTGAACCTGTCAGCTAGGATGTTGGCAATGTCTGTGGGTTCGGTGTATTTTTTGTCATTTTGGACTAATGATGAGCATATCTGGGAATTCCCACCCAGGTTCCTGACATAACTAAAGAAAGCCTTGAGATTATCCTTAGTGTCCTGTGCAATTTTTCTCTCTAAGCTGGCCTTAGACGATTTTATGAGTGCCCGTAGTTTTTTGCTAATACTGATCAGAGATGCCTTCCGTTTTTGGGATTTTGCTCTATCATGTAGTAGCTTCCTCCTTCTATTGTGTAGTTTGTTTATGGCTGGGGTCCACCAGACAGGACGTCTGCCTTTGGAGGATTGGGTCTTGGTTTTATTTGGGACTGCATGATCCATGCATTCCTGAAGGTGTTCATAGAATGCATTTATAATGGATTCTATGGCCTGGGCCGTACTTTCCACAGGCCCGAGGGTTTTGAAGGATTCCACCTCGGTTTTGAGGAGTGTAAAATTTTCTTTAGATAAGTTTTTCACTGTGGTTTTCTGGCATGGGGTGGGGTCGGGATGTGAATATCCAGTGAGATTAGTTTATAGTCTGATCTTACCAGTGAGGGATACACTTCTGGTCTGGAGCATAGAGTCCCCATGTTGGTGATGATCAGGTCCAGTATGTTTTCCTCTCTTGTGGGAGTGGTAACAAGTTGTTCCATAACATTTGAGTTTATAAATTCTAGGAACCTTTGGACTAGGGGTTTTGGAGCTAGAGTAATGCTCCCAGTCTATGTTTGGGTAGTTGAAGTTGCCCAATATAATTGTGTTTGGAGAGACCTTCATATCTTCCCAGTGTTCTCAGGAAGGCCGAGTGGGGTTCTTGGGTTTGGGAGGGTGGTCTGTAGCAGGCTATAAATTGGAAGGCAGTTTTACCCACTGTTAGTTGCACATGGATAGTCTCTGACTCTTTGTGCTGTGCCACCAACCTGGAGGTGTGGGTATCTTTGACGAATATTGATACTCCCCCTCCTTTTGTGGTTTGGTCCAAGTTTTGGGGCCGAAAAGCATGGTATGAGGTATAACCTGGCAGTGCTGGAGTGCTCTCGGGAGCCTTGAACCAGGTTTCTGTTACTGCACAGATATCGATGTTCTCCATGCTAAGGAGAGTTTTGAGTGTGCGCATCTTGAGGTTTAAACTTTTGGCATTGAGTAGCATTACTCTTAGTTTGTTATCCCTTGTGATACCTATGGAGGTGGGTTTGTCTTTTGAGTCTTGCCTAAAAAAGGCACTATGGGGGTGGCAAGAGCCTTTGCCAATATCCAAAAGCCCAGGGGTGACAGGTGCAAGCAGTCCTTAGCAAAGCATCGTGGCTTGTCGAGCATGCCATCCCAGGCTGACAGGCATCGGATCCCCTTTGAATGACACCAATACTTAAGCCAATTGTTGAAATTGATCATCTTGTCTTCATATTGTGGCATCATTCTTGGTGAGGGCAAGATGTTACTCAAGGTCAGAGTCATACCGGCCTGGGCTACATGCCCAGAGAGCTCCTCTATGTCTCTTTTCTTGTAGTCCAGGGAGGTACATCTCAGTTCATTCACACCAGCATGGACAATGACTGAGTCATATTTGTACTTGCCTTGGAGTGACCTGAGTGCTTGTGTTATGTGGCGGATCCTAGCACCTGACAGGCAGCTCACTATGACCTTCTCCTTGTTCAGCCTGGTGAGCGGGACATCAGTGTGCCTGATGATAGAGTCACCTATTGCAAGTGTATCAGTTTGGAACTGATTACTTCGGCATTATTATCTAGGGGACAGTTCAGATTTATAGTACTAATTTGTAATTGTGCTTTGTAGAGAATTGCTACCCCTCCTCCCTTTTTGGATGTGCGGTCAATTCTAATGATATTATACCCAGGTGGGGTGATTTCATTGTCTTTAATGGTAGGCCTTAGCCATGTTTCAGTTAAACATAAGATATCAAATTGTGGACTTCTAGAAGGGAATGGACTCAAGCAATTCTATTACAAATACTTTGTATATTGAGATGAGCTATATAGAGAGAGTTGGTAGGTATGGTAGATGATAGAGAAGTAGCTTTATCTTGTTTTTTGTAGCCATTGGTATTGTTGTGGTGTGGGCCAGGGTTAGGATGAACATCTCCACCCAACAGTGAGTGGAGGAGTTTAAAATATTTAGGCTGGAGAAGTTTGTAATAGCAGTTGATTAGTTTCCTGGATTTTTGTTTGCATAACTTAAAGTGTGCTAGTCTGTGGTATTTAGGTAGTAGGTAGTTAGGTTGAGAAGTGGGATTTAAGAAGGTAGGAGAGTAAGGTGCTATAGGTGTAGAGGTGCGTTTTGAGGGAAAAGGAAGAGTAGAGTAGAGTAAAGTGGGTATTCATAGGAGGTTAAGAGGTAAGTAGTTACAAGAGGAGGTAAAAGTGATAAGCAGATAAGTAGTTTAAGTTGTGAAAGGATGAATGTTCTGCACATTTTAATGATTGGGGAGGTGAGTGAGAAGATAAGAGGTAGAGTGTAGGTACAGGTGAGGAGTAGTAGTATGTCTTTAAGTAATAGAGGAAGAGGTAGGTTAGTCAATTAGAGGGTGTGATATAAAGTAAAAAGGGGTTGGGTAAGTTTATGATACAATTTGTCTGATTGGAGTGGATAGGAAGGGGGTGTGCCTACTAGTGGTATAAATGTAGGAGTACTGGGGGGGCGGGTGGGGATTGGGGGCAGGGTAGGGGAGTGGAGTGAGCTTG